>NC_089490.1:292222374-292525405 GCF_036850765.1 Saccopteryx bilineata
GAGCCTCTTACTATCCAGGCAGAGGCAGCAGCAACCCCATAGCTGGATTATCAGGCTACTAATTGAGGAAGGAAAGACTAGGAGAAAGGCTCCAGGAACACAGACTCTCTCACTGTCGGAGCCTATAAATGATAATGAGCCTCGATTGCCAACGAGACTAAAGCACAATACATGACATCGCCATAAAGACTTATCAACTGCAAACCTCTACCTGAGCATGCCAAAGGGGCAGAACCTGGGGTACAGAGTCACCAACCAAGAAGAGGGAGAGAAAAGAAAAAGCAAGAAGATAACCTCTCAAAATCAAGAATAATCCGCAGACTTTATAACATATCCCATTTTATTATATTTGTTCATTTGTTTCTCTTATCTTCATCCTTAATTTTTTTTTCCTCCTCCAATTTGGTCATTTAACTCTCTACCCGTCTTACTCTCTCCTCTCCTTGAACTACACTACCCATAAGTGTTACATCTCCTATTATCTTTTCTTTCCTCTTCCTTTCTCTCTATGAGGGTTGCACCGCAAAACCCTTAACTCTCTCTCTCTTCTCTTTTTTCTTTTTTCTTCTTTTAGTGGTTCCCTTTTTTTTCTCTCTCTCTCTTTCTTTTCTCCCTCTATATTAGTTTCTTCCTTTCTCCTTTACGTCTCCTTTCATTCAAACCTCAATAACGAACAAATTATCTTATCTGGGACTCAAACTTATGCTTGTGGCATTTTGGGGGGTTTTTACTTCACCTTTTTAACTCACTAGCAGTGCTCCCATCCCTGGCTCTCCATTTTATCTAGTTCTTGTTCCACTAAATACAATAGTAATTTTTTAATTTGTCCCCCCATTTTCCTGTTTCCCTCTTATTCCTCTCATCATAACTCTTAGTCAACCAACACCTAAAAGCAAATCATTTTATTCTTGACCCAAATTTTTCCTTATTTGCTTTTGTGGGTCCATACCCCCTTCTTTTTTCTTTTTTTTTTCCCCTTTATTACTTTTCCCCAATTCACGCCCTCCATTACAGGCATTGTTTGTTCTATTTAATACAATATAATTCACAGTTCAACACAAGATTTTCTCAAAAAAAGAGGGAAGAGGAGAGAAGAGGAAAAAATGAGGAGAAGGAATAATTCCCTTTTTTAAAAATTTTTATTTTATTTTTCTTTATTTCATTATTATTTTTTTATAAAAAACAAATCTTTTGATTTTTTTATTTTTTTAACTTTTTATTCTTTATTAAATCTTATTAATACTATCAAAAAACCCACCCTCAGATGCCATTAAGGAAGAGAAAATCGAATATCATGGATACAAAAGAAAGAGAGGTAAGAAAGCTAGATGAGGAAAAATATATATAAAAAAAAATTAATATATTGGAAACCTTGGAGCTAAATGACAGAGAATTCAAGATAGAAATCCTAAAAATCCTCCGAGATATACAAGAAAACACGGAAAGGCAATTTAGGGAGCTCAGAAAACAACTCAATGAACACAAAGAATATATGTCCAAGGAAATTGAAACTATAGGAACAAATCAAACAGAGATGAAAAACTCAATTCACGAGCTGAAAAACGAGGAAACAAGCTTAGCTAATAGAACAGGCAAGATAGAAGAGAGGATTAGTGAAATAGAAGACAAGCAACTTGAAGCACAACAGAGAGAAGAAGAAAGAGACTCAAAAATTAAAAAAAAAATGAGATAGCCCTACAAGAATTATCTGACTCCATCAAAAAGAATATAAAAATAATAGGTATATCAGAGGGAGAAGAGAGAGAAAATGGAATGGAGAACATATTCAAACAAATAATAGATGAGAATTTCCCAAGCCTGTGGAAAGAACTAAAGCCTCAAATTCAAGAAGCAAACAGAACTCTGAGTTTTCTTAACCCCAACAAACGTACTCCAAGGCACATCATAATGAAATTGGCACAAACCAACAGCAAAGAAAAAATTCTCAAGGCAGCCAGGGAAAAGAAGAATACAACATATAAAGGAAGGCCCATTAGATTATCATCTGATTTCACAGCAGAAACTCTACAAGCTAGAAGAGAGTGGACCCCAATATTTAAAGTCTTGAAAGAGAGGAACTTTCAGCCACGAATACTATACCCATCAAAGCTATCCTTCAAATATGAAGGAGAAATAAAAACATTCACAGATACAGAAAAGATGAGGGAATTTATCATCAGAAAACCCCCACTCCAGGAATTACTAAAGGGGGTTCTCCAATCAGATACAAAGAACAACAACAACAACAAAAAAAAAACAAAGCCACAAGTAAAAGCTCCACGAAGAACACAATAAAACCAAATTTAAACTGTGACAACAACAAAAAGAAAGGGGGGGAGTGGATGGAGATTAACAGTAGCAAAGGATGATGAAGTGCAAAAGTACTCACAAAATAGTGCATTACAATGAACAGGGTAGGAACCCTTTTTATTACTTAAAGGTAACCACCATTGAAAAAACCACCACAGAAGCACATGAGATAAAAAAGATAGCAACAGAGGAAAGATGTATGAAATACAACGAAATAAAAACAAAAGATATAAGAATGAAAAAGAAGGATCAAACAAGACACAAAACTAACAGAAAGCAATCTATAAAATGGCAATAGGGAACTCACAAGTGTCAATAATTACACTAAATGTAAATGAATTAAACTCACCAATAAAAAGGCACAGAGTAGCAGAATGGATTAAAAGAGAAAATCCAACTGTATGCTGCCTACAGGAAACGCATCTAAGTAACAGGATAAAAACAAATTCAAAGTGAAAGGCTGGAAAACAATACTCCAAGCAAATAACATCCAAAAAAAGCTGGCGTAGCAATACTCATATCTGATAATGCTGACTACAAGACAGCAAAAGTACTCAGAGACAAAAATGGCCATTTCATAATGGCCAAGGGGACATTGAATCAAGAACACATAACAATTCTTAATATATATGCACCAAACCAAGGAGCACCAAAATATATAAGACAGCTACTTATTGACCTTAAAACAAAAACTGACAAAAATACAATTATACTTGGAGACCTCAATACACTGCTGACGGCTCTAGATTGGTCATCCAAACAAAGAATCAACAAAGATATAGTGGCCTTAAACAAAACACTAGAGCACCTGGATATGATAGACATCTACAGGACATTTCATACCAAAGTGACTGAGTATACATTTTTCTCCAGTATACATGGGTCATTCTCAAGAATTCACCATATGTTGGGCCACAAAAACAACATCAGCAAATTCAGAAAAATTGAAGTTGTACCAAGCATATTTTCTGATCATAAAGTCTTGAAACTAGAATTCAACTGCAAAAAAAAAGGAAAAAAATCCCACAAAAATGTGGAAACTAAACAACATACTTTTAAAAAATGAATGGGTTAAAGAAGAAATAAGTGCAGAGATCAAAAAATTTATACAGACTAATGAAAATGACAATACGACATATCAGAATCTATGGGATGCAGCAAAAGCAGTGATAAGAGGGAAGTTCATATCACTTCAGGCATATATGAACAAACAAGAGACACCCCAAGTGAACCACTTAACTTCACACTTTAAGGAACTAGAAAAAGAAGAACAAAGACAACCCAAAACCAGCTGAAGAAAGGAGATAATAAAAATCAGAGCAGAAATAAATGAAATAGAGAACAGAAAAACTATAGAAAAAATTAATAGAACAAGGAGCTGGTTCTTTGAAAAGATCAACAAAATTGACAAACCCCTGGCAAGACTTACCAAGGAAAAAAGAGAAAGAACTCATATAAACAAAATCCAAAATGAAAGAGGAGAAATCACCATGGACACCGTAGATATACAAAGAATTATTGTAGAATACTATGAAAAACTTTATGCCACTAAATTCAACAACCTAGAAGAAATGGATAAATTCCTAGAACAATACAACCTTCCTAGACTGAGTCAAGATGAAGCAGAAAGCCTAAACAGACCTATTAGTAGAAAAGAAATAGAAAAAACCGTTAAAAACCTCCCCAAAAATAAAAGTCCAGGCCCAGACGGCTAAACCAGTGAATTTTATCAAACCTTCAAAGAAGACTTGGTTCCTATTCTACTCAAAGTCTTCCAAAAAATCGAAGAAGAAGCAATACTTCCAAACATATTTTATGAGGCCAACATAAGTCTCATACGAAAACCAGGCAAGGATGGCACAAAAAAAGAAAACTACAGACCAATATCTCTAATGAATACAGATGCTAAAATACTAAACAAAATACTAGCAAATCAAATACAACAACATATTAAAAAAATAATACATCATGATCAAGTGGGATCCAGAATCTCAAGGATGGTTCAACATATGTAAAACGGTTAATGTAATACACCATATCAACAAAACAAAGAACAAAAACCACATGATCTTATCAATAGATGCAGAAAGGCTTTCGATAAAATACAACACAATTTTATGTTTAAGACTCTCAACCTAATGGGTATGGAAGGAAAATATCTCAACATGATAAAGGCCATATATGATAAACCATCAGCTAACATCATATTAAATGGCACTAAACTGAAGGCTTTCCCCCCTTAAATCAGGAACAAGACAGGGTTGTCTACTCTCTCCACTCTTATTTAATGTGGTACTAGAGGTTCTAGCCAGAGCAATCAGACAAGACAAAGAAATAAAAGGCATCCATATCAGAAAAGAAGAAGTAAAGGTATCACTTTGCTGATGATATGATCCTATACATCGAAAACCCCAAGGACTCCACTAAAAGACTCCTAGAAACAATAAGCCAATACAGTAAGGTCGCAGGATACAAAATTATCATACAGAAGTCAATAGCCTTTCTATATGCCAACAATGAAACAATTGAGAATGAACTCAAAAGAATAATTCCCTTCATGATTGCAACAAAAAAAATAAAATACTTAGGAATAAACATAACAAAGAATGTAAAGGACTTATATAATGAAAACTATAAACCATTGTTAAAGGAAATCAAAAAAGATATAATGAGATGGAAGAATATACCTTGTTCTTGGTTAGGAAGAATAAATATAATCAAGATGGCCATATTACCCAAAGCAATATATAAATTTAATGCAATTCCCATCAAACTTCCAATGACATTTTTTAAAGAAATGGAGCAAAAAATCATCAGATTTATATGGAACTATAAGAAACCCCAAACAGCCAAAGCAATCCTAAAGAAAAAGAATGAAGCTGGGGGTATTACAATACCTAACTTCAAACTATATTATAGGGCCACGACAATCAAAATGGCATGGTATTGGCAGAAAAATAGACACTCAGACCAATGGAACAGAATAGAAACCCCAGAAATAAAACCACATATATATAGTCAAATAATTTTTGATAAAGGGGCCAAGAACACACAATGGAGAAAAGAAAGTCTCTTCAATAAATGGTGCTGGGAAAACTGAAAAGCGACATGCAAAAGAATGAGACTGGACTACAGTCTATCCCCCTGTACTAAAATTAACTCAAAATGGATCAAAGATCTAAACATAAGACCTGAAGGAATTAAGTACATAAAAGAAAACATAGGTACTAAACTCATGGACCTGGGTTTTAAAGAGTATTTTATGAATTTGACTCCAAGGGCAAGAGAAGTGAAGGCAAAAATTAATGAATGGAACTACATCAGAATAAGAAGTTTTTGCTCAGCAAGAGAAACTGATAACAAAATAAACAGAAAGCCAACTAAATGGGAAATGATATTTTCAAACAACAGCTCAGATAAGGGCCTAATATCCAAAATATACAAAGAACTCATAAAACTCAACAACAAACAAACAATCCAATAAAAAAATGGGAAGAGGACATGAACAGACACTTCTCCCAGGAAGAAATACAAATGGCCAACAGATATATGAAAAGATGCTCATCTTCTTTAGTTATTAGAGAAATGCAAATCAAAACTGCAATGAGATACCACCTCACACCTGTTAGATTAGCTATTATTAACAAGACAGGTAATAGCAAATGTTGGAGAGCCTGTGGAGAAAAAGGAACCCTCATCCACTGTTGGTGGGAATGTAAAGTAGTACAACCATTATGGAAGAAAGTATGGTGGTTCCTCAAAAAACAGAAAATAGGCCCTGGCCGGTTGGCTCAGCGGTTAGAGTGTCAGCCTAGCGTGCGGAGGACCCGGGTTCGATTCCCGGCCAGGGCACACAGGAGAAGCACCCATTTGCTTCTCCACCCCTCCGCTGCGCTTTCCTCTCTGTCTCTCTCTTCCCCTCCCGCAGCCAAGGCTCCATTGGAGCAAAGATGGCCCGGGCTCTGGGGATGGCTCTGTGGCCTCTGCCTCAGGCGCTAGAGTGGCTCTGGTCGCAACATGGCGACGCCCAGGATGGGCAGAGCATTGCCCCCTGGTGGGCAGAGCATTGCCCCTGGTGGGCATGCCGGGTGGATCCCGGTCGGGCGCATGCGGGAGTCTGTCTGACTGTGTCTCCCTGTTTCCAGCTTCAGAAAAACGAAAAAAGAAAAAAAAAAAACCTGAAAATAGAACTACCTTATGACCCAGCAATCCCTCTACTGGGTATATACCCCCCAAACTCAGAAACATTGATACGTAAAGACACATGCAGCCCCATGTTCATTGCAGCATTATTCACAGTGGCCAGGACATAGAAACAACCAAAAAGCCCATCAATAGATGACTGGATAAAGAAGATGTGGCACATATACACTATGGAATACTACTCAGCCATAAGAAATGATGACATCGGATCATTTACAGCAAAATGGTAGGATCTTGATAACATTATACGAAGTGAAATAAGTAAATCAGAAAAAACCAGGAACTGCATTATTCCATACATAAATGAGACATAAAAGTGAAACTAAGAGACATTAATAAGAGTGTGGTGGTTACGGGGAGATGGGGGAAAGGGAGAGGGAAAGGGGGAGGGGGAGTGGCACAAAGAAAACTAGATAGAAGGTGACAGAGGACAATCTGACTTTGGGTGATGGGTATGCAACATAATTGAATGACAAGATAACCTGGACTTGTTATATTTGAATATATGTATCCTGATTTATTGATGTCGCCCCATTAAAAAAATAAAATTATTAAAAAAACAAATAAGTGGCGGTCATGGCTCTCTGAGCCAAAAAGGTTCCCGACCCCTGCCCTTGGTGATGCCTCAAACAATAGTTTGTTTAGCAAAGTTGTATAGCAAAGAGTTCAGATCATATTATGTTACTTTAATATCTGTAACAAAGTAAGTCCTTTAGTGTTTCAATACTTCTAAAACTTTATTACATTTAACTTTAAATAGTTTCTTTTGTGTGTGTGTGACAGACAGAGAGAAGGACAGATAAGGACAGATAGACTGTAAGAGAGATGAGAAACAACAATTCTTTGTGCGGCACCTTAGTTGTTCATTGATTGCTTTTTCATATGTGCCTTGACCAGGGGACTACAGCAGAATAAGTGACCTTTTGCTCAAACCAGCGACCTTGGGCTCAATCTGGTGATCCATGCTCAAATCAGACGAGCCTATGTCCAAGCTTACGACCTCAGGGTTTTAAACCTGGATCTCCCATGTCCTAGTCTGATACTCTATCTACTGTGTTACTGCCTGGTCAGGCTTTAATAGTTCATTTTTATATTGCCCTTCAATAGAAGACTGGATAAAGAAGATGTGGCACATATACACTATGGAATACTACTCAGCCATAAGAAATGATGACATCAGATCATTTACAGCAAAATGGTGGGATCTTGATAACATTATAAGGAGTGAAATAAGTAAATCAGAAAAAAACAAGAACTACATGATTCCATACATTGGTGGAACATAAAAATGAGACTAAGAGACATGGACAAGAGTGTGGTGGTTACCAGGGGTGGGGGGAGGGAGGACATGGGAGGGAGGGAGGGAGAGAGTTAGGGGGAGGGGGAGGGGCACAGAGAACTAGATAGAGGGTGACGGAGGACAATCTGACTTTGGGCGAGGGGTATGCAACATAATTTAATGACAAAATAACCTAGACATGTTTTCTTTGAATATATGTACCCTGATTTATTAATGTCATCCCATTACCATTAATAAAAATTTATTAAAAAAAAAAGGAAATAAATTGTGTGTTTTTCTCAAAAAAAAAATGAAGAAAAAATAAAGTGTCAGTAATTCCTCAATCATAACAACTATGACTATATTTTCTGTTATTATTATCTTGTTTGTTGATTCTTTTTTTGTATTGTACTTAATTTATAAATAATATTACATGGAAGAACAATTAAATATTAAATTAAATAAAAAATAAAGCTAGAAATTAAAATAATATCCAAGGCAAATTCAATACCTGAATTTGAAAAAATGTATGCTATTAGGTGTTAGATTCAGGGAGTACTGGAGCTAGCTGCAAAGAGTGTAACTATTGAAGGAACAGTGAGTGCTGATATGGCCCCTGTGAGGCTGGGAACAAAGAAGGTCAGAGACCCTTATCAGAAGTTTAGGTTTGAAATTTGCCACTAAGCTAAAACTGGCCCCTGTTGCTATGCCGGCCCCTGTTGCTATGCTGCGTGTGACCTTCCTGGCCAATAGCTAAACTGCCACATCTGCTTCTGTGCTTGCTCACTTAGGATATATAAGGGCCTGGCTGTAAGCTCCAGGCGAGGCTCCTATTTGCAGCTCCTTGTGGGCACGGTGTCTCCGGACATCTTGGGAGTTCACCCCTGCGCAGGTTAAACTGGCCAATAAAGTAACATCTTAACTCCTGAAAGTCTCTGACATTTGTTCTCGTATCCGGTGGATGCTACATTTGGCACTGGTGGATTTCAAATAATTTAACAAACAGTTCTCTGCCCTAATGACCATTTTAAGTATAAAAAAATATATACTAAAAGGTAGTTCATGATTTCATGCATTTAATACTTAGATAAGAACAATAAAAGAGGTACACAAAACTATATTATGTTATAAGAGTTTTAAAATATTAATGAAAAAATTAAATAATACCTAAAAAAAACAACAAAACTTTTAAGATATTTCAAATTGCCTTTTAAATTATTTATTAAATTTTAAAATGTATTATTAACATGGATTCAAGTGTCTCTCTCAATATAACACCCTCATTCCCAACCATGTGCCCCCCATTACACCCCCTGTATGCTCCTCCCCCTGACTTCCCTCCACACCTTCCCTCTGGGATTTGCTCTCCTGTTATCTGTATCTATGTGTTATGTATATATAATTTTACTATTTCCTTCTCCTTCTCTGATCTCCTCCTCCTACCCCCCATCCATCTGACTGCTGTCCGTTTCCTATGACCCCGTTTCTGCCTCTATTCCATTCCTCAGTCCACCGTGTTTATTAAATTCCACATATAAATGAGATCATATGATATTTGTCTTTCTTTGCCTGGCTTATTTCACTTAGCATAATAATCTACAGGTCCATCCATACCATCACAAAATGTAAGATTTCCTTCTTTTTTCCTGGCCACGTAGCACTTCATTGCATATATGATTACCACAGCTTTTTTATCAATTTATCCACTGATGAACATTTGCACTATTTCCAGATCTTGGCTATTGTAAACAATGCTGCAATAAACATGGGGTACATAGCTTCTTTTGAATCAGTGTTTTGGGATTTTTATAATTTATTCCTAAAAGTTGGATAGCTGGGTCAATTGTTTCTTGATTGGTGTTCTGTCTGTAATTTTTTTTTTACCTGTGGATGGAGTGAACATTACCACAGGTACTTAGAATACCCTGTTGCGCAGATGAATGTTAAAAAAGAGTAAGGAATGTAAATTTATGATTTCCACATTAGGTGGCTGCCCAGGAGCTCACCTTAGAAAGAAACTTGATTACAAGTGTCATTTTAACAACCAGTTTGCTGAACACAACAAAAAACTCGGTATTGCTTCTGCTGAACTGGTACAAACTGGCTGCATCCCACCACTGCTACTAGGTCATGTATAATTAGTATACTTGTTCTACAATGTAAGCTATAAGATTCTTTCAGGCAAGAGACAAAATAAATCAGAATTAGTTATAATTATTATAATAAGCAGAGAATAAAAATAAATCTGTAGAACACATCTTTCTATGGCATTGCTAGTTGGAAATAAAATTTCTCTCATAAATTTAATAAAAATACAGTAGTACCTTGGTTTTCATTGACTTCGGTTATCATCGGCTTTTATTTTTGTCGATTTTTTTGCTCGAAAAATTTGGCTCTTGGTTTTTGTCAATTGCCTCAGATTTCATCAGTGTGCCCACGTGACCTTGCTGCTAATTTTGCAAAACAAAGGGTGATCCACGCGTTCTCCTGCTCAGTGTGGCGTTGTTTCTCACTGTGTGAGCATCACCCCGCGCATGTCTAGCCAAACAATTCCATTGCTTTCCTGTGTTTCTGTGCTTTCTTAATTGATTGCAAGTGCTAGTACTACAATTACATGTAAGTGATTACTACATATACAGTGTCTGCACTTCTCTCTCCTCTCTTTGCTGTCTGTCATACGCCAAGAAGAGTCTTCACAAAGGTCAATGCCATGTTAAATATTCATTTATTCATTACATTAGTTTTTATATTCATTTTATATTACTTTCTTATTGTTTTTAGTATTAAACACTACATTTATTCTCTATAAAATGTGTGTTTTTGGTATGTATTTTGGAGTGTCTAGAACGAATTAATTGGATTTACATTGATTCATATGGAAACAATTGTCTCGGTTTTCATCAGTTTTGGATTTCGCAGATTGTTTTCGGACGGATTATTGATGAAAACTGAGGCATCACTGTATATACAGAATGCAATAATATTAACAAAAGCTCCAAAATAAGTGTCATATTAAAAGTCTCATAACTTTTTTATAGTACTAAAAATATGACCTTATTATCCCAAGAAAAATTGATACCTAAAGTATTTGGGAGATCAATAAATGTAGTGTTCTTATTGTATGGTATTTTATGACTTTCTGGTTCTATCCAATAATATTATTTCACCAGTCCAGGTATCAAATATAACTAAAAAAAATACCAAGTTGTGTTTGTATATTTTATCATTTTGACTATAGCTTATTAATTACCATGACTACTAGAGGTAATTTTATTCTGGATATCATTTGTTTAAATGACTTATCCAAACTACCTTAAAATTACATCAGAAAAATTACTATTATAATTTTAAATGTTTTTAATTTATACAATGATGTTTATATCCATATAATTATCTAAACCTTCTATTATAAGGGTTAAAAAAAACAGATTTATAAACTTCTTTTGATTCTAAATTATAACATAGGAAGGCTAACAAAACTTTATGATATATTTCCCATATATTACATTTTAATTTTGTCATTGTCCAGCCACATAAAACACAAAGAAAATATGCTAGATCCAGGCTGGATAGATCAGTTGATTAGAGCATCATCCTGATATGCCAAGGTTGAAGGTCTGATCCTTGGTCAGTGTACATACAAGAATCAAACCAATGCATCCATGAAGAAGTAGAATAACAAATCTCTCTCTCTCTCTCTCTCTCTCTCTCTCTCTCTTTCTCTCTCTTTTCCCCACTCTCTCTAAAATCAATCAACAAATAAAAATTTAAAGGAAAAAATATTCTAGAAAGTGTCCTTCAAATGTGTTTATTTATTTATTTAATGTTATTTATTGAGTTTAGAAAGAGAGGAAGGGAGAGAGAGGAACAGAAACATTGGTCTGTTTCTGTATGTGCCCTGACTGGGGATCGACCTTGCGACCTCTATTCTTCAGAGCAATGCTCTGACCAGCTGAGCTATCTAGCCAGGGCATCTCTTTCAAATTTAATTTGTATCATTTTCTTTTTAATTTTCTGATGGTCCTACAGTTCTTAAATCAAAATATTCTTACAAGAAATAATAGTCATTACTCTATGTCAAGCAAAAGTTGACACTAATCTGTCAGTAAGAGTAAAGAAATGATAGCTAGAGGAGCAGAAACATTTTATACAGAGATCTGTATTCTCGTAAAGACTTTAAACATTAGGTATTGTCAGAAGTTGGCATTTTCAAAGGTCATTCAGTTACTCAGTACTAGTCAATTACAAAACAACAGGTGCTACAGACAGTTAAACCCTCCTGCAGAATTAGCTAAGGCATTGCAGAGACACCAAGCATTTCAACAGGAGCGTTCTGCATGAAGTTCAGAAAATTTCCCTCATACCTTTATATTAGGATTAAGTTTTCTGGAATCATGAGTCCATGTACAATGAAATATTTAGCTGATTATAGGCAAACTATTGTGCATTTTAATCTGTCTTTGCAAATGTACTGTGTACTGTTTTGTGAATGATCCCCTTAATGAATATTACTAGATATTTCTCATCAATATCACTGGTATCATTATACTTATACAGAATATTTCCCTATAAATTTATTTTTGAGGCTAATATTAGCATAAGAAAGATTTTAGAGAAAAAAAACAATTTAAAACAAATAAAAACATTCAAAATTATGCAGACTACCCAAATTTTAAAGTGAAGCATATAATTTATTTTTTTTTCTTTTTTCTGTTATATAACAGAAAAAAAATCCACTGAATTATGGAAGGTAATCCTGAAAAATGGTTATCCTAGGGGCTCCAGACAGTCCCAACAAGAAACTCATTCTCCTCACTGGCTTCCAGAACTCATCTAATCATGCCAGCATAATTTGTATTCTGTAATTTTACTCAGTATTGTGGGGTCACAAGAAGGGTTGTATTGTCAAGTACACTGAACATAGCATTTCACTAGAAAAATCCCTATTGTACTTATTTCTTGTCTTAGTTTTTTTCTGGTTTCTGTTTTTTTATATAATACTCAGGTGTCCTTTTTTTTTTCCTGATAGGAAACTTTCTCCTGGTTCTTTAAGTTCTACTGTATCTTTGATTAAGTACAACAATTTAATTTCTATTTTTTTGTTATCTCTATAAATAAATTTAAATTCAGCAAGGGATCCTGGTTTCATGTCTTCACTTAGAAGTCTCTCTCTCTCCTCTCTCTTTTTCTCTGTCTCTTTTTCTCTCCTTCAATCCTTTTCTTTCCCTTCCCTGTTTCCCAGGAGAAATGGATCATTTCGAGAACATTGTCAAAGCCATATTTAAACTTTACTTTTCTATATCCTTTAAATCTAGTAGAAAATTACTTTTATATACTCTGTGCTTTAAAATAAATTATTATATTAGAAAGAACAATAAGCTCCCAATTTCTCCTAATTACATCTCTGAAGCCATAGAAAATAAATTATGTCTACTATCAGTCTCGAACTTTTTCTCTTCCCACATATTTCTACTTATCTGAAAATTGATGTGTTTGTCAAACATACTCAAGTTAAAAGAAAAGATGCTTTTGTGTCTAATTTCTGATTTGATATATATGTATTCCCAATTTTTAGACTTAAGATTTAGCATATGTTTGTAGAAAATCTCTAACAGACATTGTACTTAGATTTTGAGGATATGAGGTCAAGTGGAGCCCTACTGAGCTCACTAACTGTGACAACAGAAGCATATTTAAACATCATACAAATTATAAATGTGCTATTGAAATAAATACTATTATGCATTTAGATAAGTATTTATACATGCAAAGAAGAACAGTGAAAACAGCCACCAAGAGAAATTAAAAATCAAATCAAATGTTGTGATTTAAAGCACTGTGTGTCACTACTCACTACAGTAGGGGTCCCCAAACTTTTTACACAGGGGGCCAGTTCACTGTCCCTCAGACCATTGGAGGGCCAGATTATAAAAAAAACTATGAACAAATCCCTATGCACACTGCACATATCTTATTTTAAAGTAAAAAAACAAAACGGGAACAAATACAATATTTAAAATAAAGAACAAGTAAATTTAAATCAACAAACTGACCAGTATTTCAATGGGAACTATGCTCCTCTCACTGACAACCAATGAAAGAGGTGCCTCTTCTGGAAGTGCGGTGAGGGCCGGATAAATGGCCTCAGGAGGCCACATGCGGCCTGCGGGCCGTAGTTTGGGGACCCCTGCACTATAGGATATTGAGTTATCTTCTTAACATCTCTGTGTCTCAGTTTGCTATTTGTCATACGAGAGCCCTAATATCATTCATGCCATATAGTGGTAGTGGTGATTAAATTATATCCTTCTGTGCTATATTATAGGTACAAAATAAATATTTACCCATATTAATGCTGCTATTACAATGGTGATGATGATGATGTTGATAATAATTATAATGAATGAAAGAATACATGAAATTTCAACCCTATTTATATCTCCAGAAACTTTCATCTTCTTTCCTTTTTTTTTGCTCTTAGCTAAAACTCATTGCTCTTATAATATCAAAATATTAAAGAAAGAAGGTGCCGTTATACAGTAGGATCCACTAGTGAAACAGAACAACTGTAAATTTATATTTACTTATATATAAATATTTACCTGCATGTATTTATTTATTTATTTATTTTGTATTTTTCTGAAGTTGGAAATGGGAAGGCAGTCCGACAGACTCCCGCATGCACCCGACCAGGATCCACCTGTCATGCCCACCAGGGGGCGATGCTCTGCCCATCTGGGGCTTTGCTCTGTTGCAACCAGAGCCATTCTAGCTCCTGAGGCAGAGGCCATAGAGCCGTCCTCAGCACCCAGTCCAACTTTGCTCCAATGGAGCGTTGGTTGCAGGGGTGGAAGAAAGAGACAGAGAGAAAGGAGAGGGGGAGGGGTGGAGAAGCAGATGGGCGCTTCTCCTGTGTGCCCTGGTTGGGAATTGAACCCGGGACTCCTGCACACCAGGCCGATGCTCTACCACTGAGCCAACTGGCCAGGGCCTACCTGCATGTATTTAGATACTGGTTTGGTTTCACAGTAAAAATGTCTCTATATTTACACATATTGAGAGTGAAAGACATTTATAATGAGGAATTAATTTATTAAAAAAGAGTTAGCTCATGAAATTGTAGCAGCTAAGAAGTCACACAATCTGCCATCTGCAATTTGGAGATCCAGGGAAGCTTTTTGTGTAATTAAGTCTAAGTCCAAATGCCTGAGAACCAGGGTACCTGATGGAACAAATCCCAATCCAATGACTAGAAAAGATGAGATGAGATAACTCAGACTGGCAGATAGCAAGATCGGACAAGTTTTTTGTTTCTCTTGTTCCATTCAGTCCCTCAGTAGATTGGATAATGTTCGTCCACTTGGAGGGGGGGCCAGTTGTACTTCACTGAGTTCACAGATTAAAAATGCTCATCTCATCCAGAAACACCCGCACAGACACAAACAGAAATAATATTTAATCTAGGTACCTCATGAGCACATAATCTAACTCAAAAAATTAACCATCACACAGCACTTTTAATTTCTTAAATTTTAATAATGATAATTATAATAATATATAAACACACATACCAGGCAGTGGTGCAGTAGATAGAGCATGAGACTGGAATGTAGAGAACCCAGGTTCGAAACCCGAAGGTCCCTGGCTTGAGCACAGGCTCATTGGGCTTCAGCGCAGACTCTCCAGCTTGAGGGTGGGTTTGCTGGCTTGAGCAAGGGGTCACTCACTCTACTGTAGCCTCCTGGTCAAGACACATGTGAGAAAGTAATCAAAGAACAACTAAGGTGCCACAACGAAGTATTGATACTTCTCATTTCTCTCCCTTCCTGTCTGACTATCCCTATCTGTCTCTCTCTTTCACAAAACAAACAAACAACAACAACAACAAAAACCACACATACCTGAACTGCCCTTGAACCATATTCTCAGCTTTTCATCTTCTTGTAAAAGAAGAACACATCTTTTTTAATTCAAGACAAGATCCTAGTCTGTTTCATGTAGAATACTGTCCACAGTCATTTTCCCTATTCCACCCACCTCAGAAAAATTGAAGCAAAATCTATGATGTTTCTCAAACTTTCATGTACATATAAATTAACTGGGAATCTTGTTGAAATGACTCAGATTCTAATTCAGTAAGTCAGGGATGGCACTAAGGTACTATATTTCTACCGTCTCCCGGGTGTTAACTGATGATGTCTATGGGCTGCACTTTCAGTGTCAAGGATGTCATAGATACTTGTGCCCCCCAGGAATTCACTTTGTCCTACCTCCCCTCTAAGGTAGTGTATCGAATTATCCCTAAGTAATAGGTCAATCATATTTTTAAAGAAACCTGTTCCAGTCTGTCCTTCATTAATGAGAGTATTCCTCCACTTAATTTCCAGTCTTCTGCCACACTCATGCTCTATTAATTTCTAACATGATAACTTTTTCCTTCTTTGGTGCTTTTATCCATATTGTTCATTATAATCAGAAAGTTTCTCTCTGGCTAACTTCCCATTCCGTCTTTAAATGTCTGCCTCCTTGTTTTTATGTCTCAACTTAAATGTAGCCTTTTCTAAGATTCCTTAAAAACATCTTAAGGAAAACAATGTAAAATGCCTGTGTGATCTGTGCAAAATGCCTGTGCAAAACTACAAATCTTTCCATCCTTGGTGGATAATTGGACTCCCTTAGGCTGTTTTAAATCTACCTTCATATCCATTTCTCAGATTAGCTAAGTGAAACATTTTAAACAATTTGTATTAGTTTTCTATTGCTATTTTAAAAATGACTACACACTTAGTGGATTAAAATAACAATTTTACTGTCTAATAATTTTTGAGACCAGAAATCCAAAATGAGTTGAAGGGCTGGACCCATTATACCCATTTTCATAGTTCAGTGTTTTTTGGAAAAATAGTGAGGGCAACTTCTTTATAAAAATTTACATTTGGATTAATGGCCTAAGTGCTACTTATTAGCTATATATATTATAGCTGCCAAAGCCAGGACAATGTTGCTGATACAGGTATTTCTAGATATTCCAGTTAAAGAAATGTAAATGAAATCCTGCAATCATTTTTTTGTCTGCTTATTTTGTTTTGAAAATACAAAATAATTTTTAGATAGGCTATATGTTTTCAAATTACATTTGAAAAATGTTTCCACTTGTTTCATCAGATATTTTGTGATTTAAAAGCATCTGGAGTAAGTTAAAGAATAGCAATATTAGCTTTTATACAAGTAATTAAATCACTGAACAGGAATGAGGTCCCTAAAGACAGTTAGGTTTGAGACAATACACTTGAGCAACAAGAATCTATAGCAGAACTACATATTAGACAGTCTGTGGTGATTATTGTTATCGTTCTTACCTGAGGAGAAATATTACCATCACACTTCTTCTTAATGGCATTCTAGTTAGTAGTTTTCCAATAATAAGATGAGGAAAGAAGGAAGCAACTTGCATGTGTAAAAGAAAATATATAAACAATGTAATAATTTATTTTCTTTCAAGGAAAATTGATCTTGATAAATTACTGGATGAAATCTTGTTTGTTAAGTCTGAATAAAGTCTTCATCTTTAACATAAAGATGAATAGTGCTGAAAGAAACTTTCATACAGTCTTGAGGAATTCCATTATATCAAAAATATATAATCCAGAAAGCATAAAACTTGCTTATGGCAGGACGAGAAAACTCTGGGTTAAGCATCACTGGAGAGTTTCTTCTCATATGATAAGAAAACTCACTCATCCACAACCTGTAGAATGTAATCTCACTGCAATCAACATATTATTATATTTTTTAAAAAGTTACCATGATCCTTAAAGCATCTTCAAAAAACTTGAGTGACCTTCTAGTAGTAAAGTCAGAAAAGATTGGAAAATCCTGTGTGTAACGGTGACTACTGCAAGGCCTAATCACACACTCTTATTTTGAATGGGATCACAAAATTAGATTCACTGACCATAAATCATTAGTCCAATATGTTTTGGGATCCCTTTGAGTCTTCAATTGAGATTCTGTTAAAGAATGAACACTAAAACAATTGTATACATCACATATGATTATTTTTCAAAAACTGGTATCTTTATTTCTCCTTGTATCTGCCAGACTACAAGACTCCCAAGGAAGTTCATCCCTGGTATTTACCTCCTTGTATAGTCCATCTGTCCAGCATAATCAGTGATATTGTGGAGACTTAAAAGCTAGATTATAAAAGAAATTGTGGTTCCATCTTGTTTGTTTTTTTTAATCATCCTACTCAAATAGCCTATGGAGATGTCTACATGATCAAGAACTATGTCCTCCTGTCAATTGTCAGGACCAGTTTACCAGACAAGGGAGTGAGGAACCGTGTTAGAAATCAGTCCTTCGGTGTAGTCAAGCTTTCAGCTGACAGAAACTACAGTCCTGTCCAAACTCCTCTCCTCAACTTCACAAACCACTGAGGCAAAGTAGTTCATCTCTAACACACCTGGTTTTCTGACCCACAGAAATTGTGTGAGATAAAATCCACTTATTGTTATAAGCCACTAAATTGTGAGATAACTTATCAGGCAGCAAAAAATAAGCACTTTCTTCCCTTTTCTTCTTTGTCTTTCTTCTTTCTTTTAGTTTTAATCCTCCAGAGTATATATTCTCTTATGGATCTGCATAATAATACCTATATCATTTAATCCTTTCATTTGAAAGTGACGACTTCAGCAGAACACTCATTCTTCAAAGTCTCCCTGAGGAAACCTTTCTTCTGCCATTATAATTAGGATTAAATAGAAAAAAGAGAGCTGCATGTATATAATTGGACCCTGCAATATATAGCTTTTAGCTGAGGTCTATTTGGTTTCTTCTTTTTATGTTTTTAAGCTCAAAAATATTTATCTTAAAATAATAATATCCAATATATAATTTTACAGAGAGCTACTGACTTTTTCTTTGAATTTTACATTATCATTGACATTTCAGTTTGACCATTTATTTACTACATAGTTTAAGTATCACATTAATATAAAATAAACAGAAAAAATATTACCAGAAATAAAAAATGGATTGTGCCTGACCAGGTGGTGGCACAGTGTATGGAGCATCGGATTGGGACTCAGAGGATCCAGGTTTGAAACCCCAAGATTGCCAGCTCGAGTTCAGGGCTGCTAGCTTGAGCATAGGATCATAGACATGACACAATGGTTGCTGGCTTGAGCTCAAAGGTCATTGGCCTGAATCCGAAGTTTGCTGGCTTGAGCCCAAGGTCACTGGCTTGAGCAAGGGGTCACTTGTTCTGCTGTAGCCCCCCAGTTCCAGGCACATATATGAGAAAGCAATCAATTAACTGCTAAGGTGCTGTAACAAAGAATTGATGGTTCTAATCTCTCTCCCTTCCTGTTTGTCTGTGCCTGTGTTTCACTCTCTCTGCCTCTGTCAAAAAAAAAAAAAAAAAAAGGAATGTGATATATATAAACTTGATTATAACACAAAATATAGTATACCAAATACTACTGACAAGTTTATGTGAAGTGTTGAGATCTTTTAAAAAATGAAATACTACAGTTCATTCAAATTCAATGCTAAAGTAGTCAAAAGTTATGGTTTATTTCATATTTTTTTCTCAATTTCTCTGATGTCTAGATAGATATTATAATCTTAATGTGCTGAATAATCATTTTTAAGTTTAGTTTTATTTGTGGCAATTTTTTTAAGTTTTGTCATTATTTTATCAATATTGGAGTTATTTTAATATTAATTATAATAAATATTCTTTTTTTTTGTTTGTTTGCTTAGCTGCTCATATTTTTTAAGTAAAGAATGATCTTGCCTGATGAGCTGGTGCCTCAGTGGATAGAGTATTGGCCTGAGATGCTGAGGACCTGGTTTAAAACCCAAAGGTAACCAGCTTGAGTGCAGGCTCATTGTTTGAGCATGGAATCACAGACATGACCCTGGTTGCTGGCTTGAGCCCAAAGATTGCTGGCTTGAAGCCCAAAGTTGCCAACTTGAGCAAGGGGTCACTTGCTCTGCTGTAGCCCCTCAGTCAAAGCACATATGAGAAAGTAATCAATGAACAATAAGGTGCCACAACAAAGAATTGATGCTTCTTATCTCTTTCCCTTCCTGTCTGTGTGTGTGTGTCTCTCTCTCAAAAAGAAAAGAAAAGAAAAAAAAAAGAAAAGATCTCTACATCTGGTTGTATTTCAATTCCTTGTCTTATGGTGAAATACAAAATTAGTATATCTTAAAAAACTTTTTTAAGTGTTTCCTGATTTTTAATTACTTGTTTAAGTTTATTTTTCCTATGTAAAACTCTTTCATGGATCTCTTTTTAATAGAATATTAAGAGACAAACGTGCACTTGGAAGGAATAATTATGGTCTTCAATACATTTAGCTTATTTTTAAAAAATTCTGTTCTTTCATGTGTTTTTATACAAACCTTTTCTGGAAGTAGGAATTAAATTTTGCTTCCTTGAAAATATATATTTTAGTATCTTATCTGATTTTATATATTTTTTATCATTATTATTAAATTTAATGCAGTGACATTGATAAATCAGGGTACATATGTTGAGAGGAAAAAATCTCCAGATTATTTTGACATTTGATTATGCTGTATACCCCTCACCCAAAGTCAAATTGTCTTCTGTCACCTTCTATCTGCTTTTCTTTGTGCCCCTCACCTCCCCCCACCCCCTCACTCTCCTTCATCGCCCCCTCCCCACCCTTTTACCCCACTCCCTGTTACCATCACATTCTTGTCCATGTCTCCAAGTCTCATTTTTATGTCCCATCTATGTATGGATTCATATAGTTCTTAGTTTTTTATGATTTACTTATTTCACTCCGTATAATGTTATCAAGGTCCATCCATGTTATTGTAAATGATCCGATGTCATCATTTCTTATGGCTGAGTAGTATTCCATAGTATATACGTTCCAAAGCTTTTTAATCCACTCGTCCACTAACGGACACTTGGGCTGTTTCCAGATCTTCGCTATTGTGAACAATGCTGCCACAAACGTGGGGGTGCATTTCTCCTTTTGGAGCAGTTCTATGGTGTTCTTGGGGTATATTCCTAAAAGTGGGATCGCTAGGTCAAAAGGCAGTTCGATTTTCAGTTTTTTGAGGAATCTCCATACTGTTTTCCCCAGAGGCTGCACTAGTCTGCATTCCCACCAGCAGTGCAGGAGGGTTCCCTTTTCTCCACATCCTCGCCAGCACTTATTCTGTGT
This sequence comes from Saccopteryx bilineata, assembly GCF_036850765.1. Lineage (NCBI taxonomy): Eukaryota > Metazoa > Chordata > Mammalia > Chiroptera > Emballonuridae > Saccopteryx > Saccopteryx bilineata. The sequence continues at coordinate 292,243,378 of NC_089490.1, forward strand.
TGTTTTGTTGATGAGCTCCATTCTGACTAGTGTGAGGTGATATCTCATTAGAGAAATACAAATTAAAACCACAATGATTTTATATTTTGTCATAGTCATGTGTGTGTGAGAATTTAATGTGTTTGATGTTTATCATATTGGAAATGCAGTCATATGTTTTACTGTGAAGATTTTGGAGAACATAGCTTGAGAATTTGTGGATTTTTTTATATGTTGTATTTGGCAAACATACCCATTTCTCATATAATTTAGAGGAATGATATTAGGAAAGAGAATAATCAAATCTATTTTAAACGCTAAGATAATTAAAACAGGAAAAGTCTTGGAAGATAGCTGTTGTGTTCTTTCCTGCAAGTGCCTTTTTAAAAGAAATTTTAGGCCAGGGCACACAGGAGAAGCAATCATTTGCTTCTCCACCCCTCCGCAGCGCCTTCCTCTCTGTCTCTCTCTTCCCCTCCCGCAGCCAAGGCTCCATTGGAGCAAAAATGGCCCGGGCGCTGGGGATGGCTCTGTGGCCTCTGCCTCAGGCGCTAGAGTGGCTCTGGTCGCAACATGGCGACGCCCAGGATGGGCAGAGCATCGCCCCCTGGTGGGAAGAGCGTCACTCCTGGTGGGCGTGCCGGGTGATCCCGGTCCGGCGCATGCGGGAGTCTGTCTGACTGTCTCTGCCTGTTTCCAGCTTCAGAAAAAATGCAAATAAATAAATAAATAAATAAATAAATAAATAAATAAAAGAAATTTTAAATACCTGAAGCCAAAAAAATCAGCTTAATTATATTAAGTTATATATTTTAATTTTAAGAACTTTTTCTTAACATTAAAGTTAATTAATATGGATCTTAGAATTAACACCACAGTTAAAAGCCTTTCATGGTTCCTAAGCAATAATTGTTTATAGCATGATACTGCAAGCATGCATCGAAAAGGTCACTCAATGAAATTTGTTAAAATAAATTTTCTTAGCACTCCATTAAAAAGAATTCTAATTATAGCTGTGCAAAATATAGATATAAGGAATAAACTTTTATGTGTGTGTGTACACTCCCAGAAAGAGAGATTTGAGAGCTAGACTTATGTTTTTGGGTCTCAAAGCTGATAGCTTTGGCATGATAATAATCAATTCTAAAATTATTACAGTATTTTCATCAAAAGTAAAAAAAAAAAAGATAATTTCAAAATTCCTTCCTCAAGTTTTATAATATTAGCTAAATTCTCTCTAAGACACCCTTCTATTTCTGACTTTAGCTGAGTGACTTAGAGTTTGACACATTTTAAAGATGAATCAAGTTAGCCTTAGTTATACATTTGGCAGTAATTATCCATAGCAGTTGCCAGGAGGTTACATAAAGAATGTATACTGTATCAGGGTCCCTGCTGGATTTCACATACCTTAAACCTTTTTAGTCTTCTTCAGACCCAACCTTTTAACAATTATCACCATGACATTGCATATCTAGCTGAGTCTTCTGTAAATAAAATTTAGCAATACCCAAGACACAGATGTCTAAATATTTTTGTTTATGAGGGATGATACTAGAATTTCCTAGGGGCCCAGGGAAGCAAATTATCCTCATTTGCTCAGGACTGAGAGTTATAGCAGAACACAGGAATTTCAGTGATTAAATTTATGCAATCCTGGCCTAACTAGGCAGTGGTGCAATGGATAGAGCATCAGACTGGGATGCAGAGAACCCAGGTTCAAAACCACGAGGTCACAGGCTTGAGCACGGGCTCATAAAGCTTGAGTGTGAGTTCATCAGCTTGAGCATGGGGTCGTTCCCTTGAGCATGTCATACACATGACCCCATGGTCACTGGCTTGCGCCCAAAAACAACTGGCTTAAGCCCAAGGTCGCTGGCTTGAGCAAGGGGTCATTCACTCTGCTGTAGCCTCTGGGTCAAGGCAAATGTGAGAAAGCAATCAATGAACCACTAAGGTGCCACAATGAAGAATTGGTGCTTCTCATCTCTCTCCCTTCCTGCCTATCTGTCCCTCTCTTTTCCTCTCTGTCCCCTCTGTCTCTCTCTCTGTTTCTGTCTCTCACACACACACACACACACACACACACACACACACACGCAAGATTCATGCAATCCTGGGCAAATGGGAAAAGCTGGACTTCCTAGGAGTATTGGTATATGGATTAACACCAATGATGTAACTTGTAACTTGAGTACATGTGTATATGTAACTGGTCAATTCGACAGACAGGATAATGATCCCTTCCAAAGTTCTTCACCTCCTGATCATCTTAACATGTGACATGTGAATATACAACTTTAAATGAAAAGGATATTTTGCAGAATACAGTTTAATCGCAAGTCTCCTTATAAAAGAGAGGTAGAAAAGTCAGAGTCAGAAAAGTCTTTGTGACTATGGAGGCAGAGAGAGCTTTGAAGACACAACTCTGCTGGCTTTTAAAGTGGTGAAAAAAGAGATAAGGAATCAAGGTGGCTTCTGGAAGCTAGAAAACTAAAAGAAAATAGATTCTCTTCTAGAGATTCTAGAAAGAACCTTTAGCTTTATGGGACCAATTTTGGACTTCTGAACTCCAAAATAGTAAGATAATAATTTTGTGTTGTTTTAAGCCACTAAACAGGTAGCAATTTGTTACAGCAGCAATAGCAAACTAATAAGTTACAACTTACTTTGTGGGTTTTTTGGGACAGTTTCTATGTATTTTTTTTTTATCATTGAGTAATTAGAAATGAAAACAAAATGATAATCAATGGCAATACTTTCAATATTTTTTCTAAAGTGGTATGGAAATTAATATATAATGGCATACATTAGTAATATTTCTTTAACTATTGTCTAATAGACTGATGATAGGTCACTGGAGAGTCTCTCTAAAATCTTCTTATTCTATTAAGAAAACTCTTTAATAGTAAAATCTGGAGCTCTGGCCTAATAAATTACAAAGTATGAGATGATTTGTGTGACTTTAAGGTCGACTGAAATCTCTCTAGAGTACAAAAGATAGTAATATCCGGGGAGTCCATTCTCTAACACTTTCCCAAATGTATTAATTATATAAGACTGAAGTGTTCTTGGCATTGTCAACATAATAGTTCCAAACTATCTTGAAGATAAATTCTCTCTTGCCTGAAAAATCATTCTATACTAATCTAAAAAAATTATGTTTTGACAACCATTGCACTTTTATGTACTAGAGTCTTATTTATGTTATAAAACATAACTTATTTATGTTTCTCAAATTGAAACCAGAAAAGGGTTTTTCTTCATTTTTAGGAAATGGTTGAAATAGCAATCACACTTTGGTGTCATTTGATTCTTGTGATTTGCTCTAAACACAGCAGAATTCTCTAAAAAATTAAGCCATGGAAAACTAAACTTAGTTTATAGTGTAAGAAAGCAGAGATGTTGTGAATATCATTCTTTCAGAAATTTTGGAAGGCTGCTTAAGAAATCACCTCCAATCGGCAAATTCATCAACATCAGCATGAATAAAACAATGATTCCTGATTTCATATCATTATTGGGGAAGTTTTTAGCTTATTTCACTTATTATTAGTGGTTACAAAAATGTACCAATCTCTTTTGTGTAACTTGCATAGTTATAAACAGTCATAAAATTTCACAACAGGTAGAAAGTCAGGACTAGAAAAAGAGATTTTAAAGACCATTTTAGAACATTTTACTTATCAATAATCAATGTATAATTATAATAAATACTGTAAAACTTAAAATAGTATATTATTATCAAAATTAGATTTAATTCATTCTAATATTCAAACCTTAGCATGCCTTTTTATGATTCTTTGCATATTAAAGCTTGTATTCCTAGCGTTCATGTAAAACTTAGTCCTAAATAAATGTAAAATTTAATATTTTGTCTCTTATATTTTAACAAAAATAATGGAGGAATTATGTATTAATTTGCAACCCAAAATCATTATGATAAGTGATAATTTGAAGATTTCTTTTGTGTTAGGGTGGTTACTGAAAGTTTTCATAAACTGAATCTATATTTATATACTTATTTACACACCAAGAAATCTAAAGGAAGTGGGTTTTAGGGTCATTTTATTTATTTCTTCCAATATTATGTTCATTTATTACCACCAAAAGTGTAGAAACAATCTAAAAAAGATGTCTTCTGATGTCCCTTGTCAGAACTGCTTTGCAACATTATCTTTAGTAACATTAAAGTTCACTCTATTTCTCTTTCCATGTTTTTGAAAATTTTACAACTTTTCATATATGAAGGTAGCAATCACTTTTGCATTTCCAGCTTCTGTTTACTCTCCCCAAATATTTATCTTTGTTCTTTCACGGGGATAAAGTTTAACAGTTGGATAGGCTCTGGTAGTAGCTCTCTGGACTGTATGAGCATAAGCATGACAATCTATTTTTTCAGCTTTCACTTTTCATTTAATTTTCTTAGCCAAAAGCTCAAAGTTTGGAGCAAAATTTTGAATAGCCCACACCAAAAAAGCATAAAAAAGTCAACCACCCAATGTTTTTGTTTTTGTTTTCCCCTGTAAAATGTTTTCATTTAATGTCTGCAGTGTTAGAGCTATAGATGCTTGAGGTAAAAATTCTAGACGCAAGTTTTTTTTTACCAGAGAAATAGAAAATAGGCGTCTTTATTCTAATCATTGTAACTATGATATTGATAAGATTTATTTGATTTGAAGACAAATCTTATCTCAAGAGTATTTCTGAACATTTTATTTGGCACTGATACTGTTGGCAGTCTCTGCTGTCCAATTTGATAAGTCCAGTTAATGTCCAAGCTATTCTTTTTCATTCTAGCATTAAGAGTTGCAATGGATGACATCATGGAGAATAGAAATCAACCATCCAGGTTTTGTTCTGTTTTCTTTGTTTAAATAGTTCATTGAATGTGGTAAGTGTCAGTGAGATTACTGAACGATTTATGAAACTGTCTATGAACTCCAAGATCTATTGGGCAGAGTGATGTCCTTTATATTCATGAATGTTGGACTGGTTGAGCACTGCTGTTCTTGGATAAGCCTGAATGCTATACATGTTACTGAGTCCCTCATGATCTGTACAAACTAGTATACAAAACTTAAGCTGATCATAAATGTACTTTGATAAAATGTACTTTGGTAAAAAAAAAAAACAACTTCAACATAGTGAACCCCAGGGGGCAAAAAAATGAACAAGTCATGGTATTTTGTCATTGGTAGAAAAATTCTGAGGTGCAAATGTGGCAAGAGGAGAATGAACACCTTTATTTTGGCAAAGGCAAGTCTATCATAAAGAATCTTCTTGCCATGATAAATTTCATATTCTTTGGCTCCCTGTCCTTTAAATACTGCTAGACAGGGATGAAAAAGAGAGATTACTACAGATGCCTGGTGCAGAGGAACAGTCAAAGTTGCCAACTTGAATATATTCTTTTTTTTATTTTTGTGTGTGCACACAAGAGAGGGACAGAAAGGGACAAGACAGACAGGAAATGGATGACATGAGAAGCATCAACTCATAGTTGCAGCCTCTTAGTTGTTCGCTGATTGCTTTCTCATACAAGCCTTGACTAGCAGGCTCCAGCAAAGCCAGTGACCCCTTGTCCAAGCCAGCAACCTTGGACTCAAATCAGAGATGTTGGGGTTATGAATCTGGGTCTTCAACACCCCAAGCCAATGCTCTATTCACTGCACCACCACCTGGTTAAGCAAATTGTTCATTTTTAAGTAAAGTTTTTAGCTTCTTTATTCAGAATCATTTGAATTATTTTTTTCCAAAATGGAAAAATAAGAGCCACCAATGATAAGTTAGGTGATCTTCTAGTGTGTTTGCCAAAAGTAATTCAAAATCTAGAAGACTATGCATTATTTCAAAATATATTTCTTAAGCATCTACTGAATCAAAAAACAAAACACTGCCTTTTGCTTTGTTATGTAAAGTGTCTCCAGGAGGATGATAGGCTTGTTATAATGTCCCAGCTTGTACACAGGTTGTCTTGGGTGGCACAGTTCATCTTTCCTACATTGACGAGACCATCCAACATACTACTAAGCTGGAGACATGTTGTGATGTCAAACAATCTTTTGGAACAAAAGGTGATCAGTCAGGTAATACTAGCAGCAAAACCAGTTTGTATTAGCAAAATTTCCTGTCTATTCTGTCACTGTACTTCTTTTTTATTATTATTATTTTTTTACAGAGAGAAAGTCAGAGAGAGGGATAGATAGGGACAGAAAGACAGGAACGGAGAGAGATGAGAAGCATCAATCATCAGGGGTTTTTTTTGTTGTTGTTGCAACACTTTAGTTGTTCATTGATTACTCTCTCATATGTGCCTTGACCATGGGCCTTCAGCAGATTGAGCCAGCGACCTTGGGTCCAAGCTGGTGAGCTTTTGCTCAAACCAGATGAGCCCACGCTCAAGCTGGCAACCACGGAGTCTCGATCCCGGGTCCTCCACATCCTAATCTGATGCTCTATCTACTGGGCCACCACCTGGTCAGGCTGTCCCTGTATGTACTGCTAATATTCTGCATGGTGAAACTCACTAGACTTTCATTTGATCTGTCACCACAGTATTTCACTGTAGTATTCCTGACCTAACAATGAAGAGGCTGGGACAACTGTTGACTCCTTTCATTCAGCAAAGCATTCTATTACCACAACAGTTAATGACTCCAATTCAAAATAATCTATCCATTTCTTTAGCAAAGTCTCTCCAATGTAGGAGTTAAATCATGGCAGTGTTAACATCCTGGAAATTAAAAGTTCACAAGCTACACTTCTCTAGAATTAACTGCAGCATCAAATTCTCTTCTAGCCAATACTGAGATTTCATAATCATCATCATAAATAACAAAATCATAACTATAATAATTTCAACTTTCATACTAAGCTAGCCTCCTTCTTGATTAGCTGCAAGTTCTTTTATCCATATCTGTCATACTTTTCTCACAGATCCTTATCTTTGAATACTTCATATGTTGTATTTATTTTTAAAAAATTCACTATATGTATTTGGATTATTTGTGTGTTTATCAGGATAAAACTTCAATGCCAACTTTTTGAAAGCTTGTCTTATTTCTCTGCTGCTTACAATTTTGTACACTCCAAATAAACTGTAAAAATCTTAAACTGTGTCCACTAAATTTTCCATATATACTATAGAACACAGATTGACCCTTTTCAAGTCTCTGACATAGTCATCTTTATTTTACTAAACTTCCATTCTCTTTCTTATACAAGTTCTGACTTAAGTAAACACTAATATACACCACTGGTTCCAGTTAATGTAATATAATAAGTAAGTTTGAGAAATTCTGTCTACATTAGCCCAAGCATGACTGAAACATCATGAAATTGTCTGCCAAATGTTGAATTCAGTGTTGCATGGGTCACCTCCTACAGCCACTCTCCCATCCTCTGTGCCTGGTGACTGGCTGATCCTACCCAGTAAAATACAAGACGAAAAAAGTAGAAAGATCAGCCCGGACATTCACTGTCATCATCACAAAAAAAGTAACCAGAAAATAACAAAGATATGACATTATTATGACTATATCTCAACATTCTTGAGTGATTAAAATGACCCTGGAGAGGAGCTAACCTGAGAGGGGGCCTGCGCAGCTCATGCTCCCCCACCCAGAGGGCTGCTGCCCAGAGAATGGCGTAAAATGAAATTTGTTGTAAAAACAAACAAACAAACAAACAAACAAAAAAAAACAATGTAAGCAAATTCTAAAAGCACAAGAAGAAAATAAACAGATAAGAGGGTGCTAAGTTTGTCTCCTACGATGTCATAAAAAATGAGCAGTACTAAAAGGTGGGCATGATTCCTGCTGCATACTTTATAGATGTCAGTGTCATTACCTCTTATTCACATTGAATAATGATGAAGACTTACAGTCAATTTCCCATAACCCTCAGGATGTGATGTAGGTGATGTATGTGATATATGAGCTGGGGTCAAATTTTATCTCATAAATCAAGAGAATGTGCCTTTCAATGACATAAAGTTTAAAGATTAAATAAGTTATTTGTCTTCTATATTATCAGGTCATAACTGTATATTTAAGAAAATGTATCTAAATACTGTTTCATCTCTGTATTTTATTCAAAATAAATAGTTTTATTTCTCTTTAAATTTTTTCATTTTAGTATGTAAAATGTATATTTCTAGCTTTATATAAATATAGACATATATTGGGACAAATGTAGGTTTATAGTTGTGAGAACACAAAACAGAGTTTACTCTTGTATTAGTGTTTATTGATTATCATATTTTCCACATGAGCAACTGTAAAACTACGTTTGCACTACTCTGTAAATACATATACATGATGATAAAAACATAAGCAGAAAGTTAATCCCATAGTAATAAATATTTTGATTTATTCCATAATATTTAATCACTAAAATAGAATTAAAAACAAAGTATATAACAGTCACTTTTATAAATTACCTGGGATGCTTACATTTAGTTTTCTAAATCATTATACATAATTTATTAAGTTATCAATGAAAATATTAAATCTGAAAATGATCTGAATTTGCTTAATGAGTCATTTAAGATACTTTTATCTCTCTGTAAAAAATTTTGACAGTTATTTCAAATAAAAATATTAACAAGTGCCTTATTTTTATATTATGTCCTTTGGTAATGATTATACTTCTAGACAAAATTTAAGAAGTCACATCATAGTTTCACCAGAAACGAATTTAAGCCTTAACAACACTGTGGCTCAGGGGAAGAAAAAAGTGCCTTTAGGGCATCTCTATTTTTTTTTTCATTTTTTATGTCTTTTATAACAACCTTCTCTCTCCTTAGCGACCTCTCTTATACCCAATTCTACCAGTTTCTCCAAAGCACCCAGTTTATTTCCAATTCTGAGCTTCCCTGTTCTTTCCTTCTTTATCAAAGCATTTTATATTCCACCATGTTCATCAGCATAATTACTTATTTATATTGACTGGAGTATGTTGTTAGTACTCTTTTCTATTTCTATCATAATTTAATCTTTACAGTGAACACCAAGAGGGACAGACAGGGACAGACAGACAGGAACAGAGAGAGATGAGAAGTATCAATCATCAGTTTTTCTTTGCAACACCTTAGTTGTTCATTGATTGCTTTCTCATATGTGCCTTGACCATGGGCCTTTTGCAGAACGAGTAACCCCTTGCTCAAGCCAGCGACCTTGGGTCCAAGCTGGTAAGCTTCGCTCAAACCAGATAACCCTGCACTCAAGCTGGCAACCCCGGAGTCTTGAACCTGGGTCCTCCACATCCCAGTCCAACGCTCTATCCACTGCGCCAATGCCTGCTCAGGCCAAGACATTTCTTCTTAAATTGGTTGATTATAACAATATCTAAATGACAGAGAGCAAACAGAAATCCTTATAAATTCAAAGATTTTCTTCAAATGTACAGAGTTATCAGAATATTTCTGACTTCTCAAATTTAAGGCTAAGTAAATATTTTGCTGTGTGATATGTTCCTGAGGATTACATTGAACAAAATTATAACTTACTTTTAAGTACAACTGTGAAATAAAAATTTTCTGAAAACCAAATTATCTTCTAATCAAAAACAAAAATCAGACAAACAAACCCTAGCCTGAACTGGTATTAAATATTTGTAGTCTTTATTTAAATGAATATTCATTTTCATTGCATACATGTTTTATGTTTGGTTAGTGGGTACAATAATCAATATAGAGTATATGTATCAAATTAATTTTTTAAATTCTGAAATGCCTCCATTTGAAATGCATTTGGCCTTATGGGTATTTAACTATGTACTGTGGACCAGATTAGTGAAACTTTATAATACTCCATCTTTTATTTGCAAGTATAATTATGACTTGAATTTCTCCTAGTTAGTTATCTCATGTGGAGGTCAGGATGAAGTTCAGGTTAATAATACCTTATTTTGAAGAGAGATGATTTATATCTTAAGAATGTAATATGAGTGCAGGTATTATCCCTTATTTGACATATGGAGGCTGAGAAATTTAAAGATGGAATAGCTTGCTCAATGTCACGATTGACTGACACGACTAGGTCACCACTAATCATAGCTCAGCACCACCCTCAGTGGTTGTATTATTGCTTTCATCTTCACCATCTCTCATTCCTCCTGTAGTATTCAGTTTAGACACAGGATTCTTAGGCTTAAATGAATTCAAGCTGAGAAGTGTGTAGGTGACAATGGCTTTTGAAAACATCAATATTTTCTCATCAGCTTTCATTGTCTATGGTATGGCAACATGACAAGTCCCAAGGAAGAGAGATATTTCTGAAAATATGACTCCTTTGTTGCATTTATGAAAGACCAGCATGAGCTCCAAGCCTGATTTTTGTAACTAGTACAAATCAGTGCGACAGGATTTCAGGATGTAACTTTATCTACTTTATTAAATCATTATGTGATTAGTTAATTGATTACTAATGAGTAGTCTTATCTTTTTATATATTAATATGTGTTTGTTTATTCAATAAGATTTCTATATGGAAGGGTTTACAACAGGTTGAAGGACTATTAATTTATAGGCAATGTCACAACTGTTCAAGTCAGTAGTGAATACAAGTCACAGGGAAGATGATAGAACATTCCTCATAAAACTTAGCTTCATATAAAATGCACTTAGTTTTAAATAACTTCAGGATACATAGTACATAGTAAGCATCACTAAAGGATAGTATACTTGAGAAATTATTTGTCAATATTAAATATAACTTTTTTTGTTTTTTATAACTAGATTCAAGACTCTTACATACTTTATTTTTAAGTGTTTGTCTAAAGACTGCTTTTAAACCTTCATAGCTCTGTGTAAGACCACTAGCCATGGCCACCATCACAGCCCATGCAGGTTCGCATTTGATTCGGACAGACGGTAATGAAATAATGGAGCCAAGAACTGGTGGGCCATTACCTTTCATCTTAGCTCGCACCTGGCAGGAGAGAAATACACACAGTGGGAAAACACTTCCCTTTTCATTCAGGGATCCCAAAGCCACTGACTCATCTGAGTTTTCCTAAATCAAAGGTTTCTACCTCACCAGCCTTATTCACCTCTGTTCCCCATCTCCTTCTCTCTGTACAAACTCTGCACAAACTAGCTTCTCTTTCAGCCCTCTGCCATCTTGACTGCCTCTCCTCTGCAATGCTAATGGCAGGAACCTAGCAAGCAAGAGCCCACGGTCTGCTTCATTTTATAGTGTAGAAATTTAAAAAAAAAGAAATTAAAGCCTTTGAGCCAATATACAAATAAGGAAGTCTCTGATACAAAGCCACTTATCTGAGGCATAAATGGGATTTCATATAAGAATGCACCACCCCATATCATGCAACAGTCAAGGTTGTAAGGAAAAGCTTAGTTTTGAGAAGATCTTAGTATTAGAAGGATGTTCAAAAGATCTTAGTATTAAAAGGGTGGGAAAGGCTTAGTCTTAAAACTAAGCCTTAGGCTATGAAGACTTTGCCAGTTTACAGCCTGTCTCCCATACCCAATGCAAACTATAAGTAAGAAAACATATATATCATATTTATAAACTTATTTGACTAACACTCTGCTGTGTTAGAAGTGTAGATGATATTGTGGGTGACTCATCAAAGAAATGCTTTACTGATGTTGCAAAAAAAGTGCTTTACAAAAAAAGGCGGTTGGCTTGCTGAAAGAGTAGGTGTTAGTAAAATTGGGTTGGTCCACAAACCGATCAAGTAGCTCCTGTCCATCATGGCTCACTTCCAAAAACAGAAACCACATTTCCTGAAATAGAGGCTGCTTCCATCCTCACTGCTTGAATGTTCTCCATTGCTTATTTCTTACCTTCTGCTTTGTCTTGACCAAAAGTTAGTTATGCTTCTCTCCTCACTACAGTTCTCTAAATTCCAACTGCTCCCAAGTTTAAGTGGAACATAAGCTAATCAGGTTGTCCTAGGAATTGGCTAAGTATATAAAATACTGTTTCTGTCAGATCCCGCTGATCATTTTCTCTTGCTTGCCTATATTTCTGCTAATCTTTATTACCCCTTTTTGCCACATTTTTGTGGGGAAAAGTGCCTTTTTCCATTTGATTTTAAGATACATGTAAATTTTAAAGTTCTAAGCATTCTGCTTTGTAATTTCTCTTATTTCTATGCAAAATAGTTCCCTGTACAGAGTTAGATTTATTTGACACTACCCTTAGCTTGAGTTTAGATGCAAAGAGAGGGGCAGAATAGGGCCAACTGTTCTGACAAAATGTCCAAGGACATTGTCCCTGATGTGCCTGTTGGGCAGATAAAATATATTATACTCACTTTGTTAAAGATGGCGCTGCCCATGTGGAAGCCCGTTGCCCAGGTGATTATATTAGTTGTCCTTCTTGCTTGGGATGTGCATGATTATATTAATGTGTGTTGGGAGTGGGCTGTTGGCAGGCAGGATCCTTGTAGCCTGGGGCTTGGTTTTAGGACTAAGCCTTTCCCACCCTTTTTGATGTGGGGTGGTGCACTCTCAAGAGGAATCCCATTATGCCTCAGATAATTGACTTTGTATCAGAGATTTCCTTGTTTCTATATTGGATTAAAGGTTTTGATTTCTACACTATAAAGTGGGGCAGACATGAAGCTTGCTCTCTCTTGATTCCTGAGATTCGCATTAGAGGAGAGAGCAGAGAAAGGAGAGCAGTGAAAGGCCATGTGGAAGAGAGGAGAGGCAGCCAAGATGGTGGAGTGCTGAGAGAGAAGGAGATGGGAAACAGAGGTGAATAAGGCTGGTGAGCTAGAAACCTTTAATTCTAGGAAACCCAGATAAGTCAGTGACTTTGGGAGCCCTGAATGGAAATGGAAGTATTTTGACACTGTGTGTGTTTCTTGCCCACCGGGTACAAGGTAGAATTAAAGGTAATGGCCCACCAGTTCTTGGCTCCATTATTTCATTACTGTCTGTCCGAATCTAATGTGAACCTGCATGGGCCAGGTGGCTGTGATGGTGGCTGTGGCTACTGGCCTTATACCACCTCAAGAGTAGTCTCAAGGAGGCTGCCAGCCCTGCCAGGAGTGTTCCACTGTGTGGGGAAGTCAAATCAGGGGATGCCTGATCGTTGTAGAGCTTGGGCTCTAATTGGATACCTCAATCAATGGTTGTCTTCCCCATCAAGGATAGAAAGATAAATATCCCACCTTATTATTCTCCATGAGTTGAGGTCTTAAAAAATAACAAAACAATACCACAGGAAAAAAAGTAGTTTATATAAAGGCTGAACTTATTAATTTTCCAGGAAGAGAAGGTTCATATCACTCTGGAATGACTTCACAACTAGCTCTGGCTGTGTTATGTAGGTGCTGGATACAGGGCCAAAATAGTTACGTTAAATTGTAAAATTTTCAGACATTTTTGATTGGTTACTAAAATAAATACTTTTTTTTAACTGATAATTTTAAATCATGTTATATTCTGGTTGGATTTTATATCCAGGCTCAATTCTTAAGTTCTGGGGAATTTTAAGGATCAAACTGGCATGTTGACTTGTGTAAGGCCAGGAGCCGCCATCGTGGCCATTCACATGCAGGTTCGCATTGGATTCGGACAGTCGGTAAAGAAACAGCGGAGCCGCAAACTGGTGGGCCATAGTCTTTAATCCTAGCTTGCACCCAGCGGGCAAGTAAAAATACACACTGGGCTCCAAAACCCAGTCACATTCAGTGCTCACAAAGCCACTGACTTATCCGAGTTTCCTAGAATCAAAGGTTTCTAGCTCACCAGTTTTATTCTCCTCAGTTCCCCATCTCCTTCCTTATCCCAAATACAAACTCTACACAAACTGGCATCTCACTCAGCACTCCACCATCTTGGCTGCTTCTCCTGGCCTCCTCCATGTGGCCTTTCTCTGCTCTCCTCTGCTCTCTCTTCTAATGATGATCTCAGGAACCAAGAGCCCAAGTTCCCGCTTCGTCCCCATTTTATAGTGTAGAAATCCAAACTCTTAATCCAATATACAAAATAGGGAAGTCTCTAACACGAAGTCACTTCTCTGAGGCATGATTGGATTGTACTACCCCACATCAAAATGGGTGGGAGAGGCTTAATCCCAAAACCAAGCCCCAGGCTACAATGGTCCTGTCTGCCTCCAACACACATTAATATCACCTGGGCGACGGCATCTTTAACAAAGTGAGCATAATACATTTTATCCGCCCAACAACTTGCAAACATTTTAAGTAAAGTATTTCTTTACAGGGGTCAATGATGTTTCTGAGACATTAATCTCTAATAGAGTACATGAAACATGTTATGCCAGCAAATTTGTGTCAAATGATAGTAAACTATGTGACTGTTAGTAAAGTGGTATGCTCATGAGTCCACAAATATAGACTACTGTATTGTCAATGTTCCCAACAACCCTGAAATCTTAAAGGTAAATGTGAATTTAGGACAAATAAGCCACTTTATTAACAGAAGTCTAAAAAACAGGTTTCAATTCTTAAAATGTTTCCCAGTCACTAAACATAAACCCTAGTCTTAACCTCTGTATTAGTCTGTGTTGGTCAAATAAGTTTGTAAACATGATATATATGTTTGCTCACTTGTGACTTATAATGGGTGTGGGGTACAGGCTATAAGCAGGCCAGGTTGTTGTAGCCTGAGGTTTGGTTTTGGGACTAAGCTTTTCCCCACACCCTTGACTGATTGTATGATCTGGGTGGTGCACTCTCATGAGAAATCCAATTATGCCTTGGATAAGTGACTTTGTATTGGAGACTTCCTTGTTTGTATATTGGATTAAGGGATTTTGGTTTTCTACACTATAAAGTGGGACAGACCAGGAGCTCAGACACACAGTTCCTGCTATCACAATTGCAGGGCTCCCCTGATCCCTTGCCCTTCATGGGAAGAGCTGGTTTTCTGCTTTTCCCTTGTCTTCTTTTGTGGTTTGCCTGTCTTGGTGAGACACCAATAAATAGGATGGCCCCCATCCTCTGACTCCGCCATTTCTTTATCGCCTGCCCGAATCCAATGGGAACCTGCATGTGAATGGTCACGATGACGGCTCCTGGCCTTACAACTGGCGTAGTTTCCGGCAGGATTCAGAGATTGGTATGGAGCCACCATCCTTGATGGGTGGGATAGAGTACTGGTTGCTGCTCTGGCTCCCCATGGCTGTCCTTTTAGGGGCCATGAGCTACATGTTTTTTACTCAAGAGGAAACTGCCCGAGGTCAAAAGCTTCAGCATGAATTGCAAACAGAATGGCAGAAAAGGCTGGAACTGGAGCGAGCACTGGAGAAGGAATTACGGGTTCGAGAGTTGCAGTTTACCCTGGAAGCTGAACGTCTTCACCGGCAGTTGTTGGAGAAACACCTCCGGATTCAAGAGCTCGAGTCTCAGCTTCTGGCCAAAACCCAGCAGCCACAGGAGCCTAAACGGTCACCAAAGAAGCAGCAGCATCCGTGCCGGTGGATTGGCTTTGAGTCAGCGGGAGCAGGCGCTTGCGACTCCTCTTCTGAGGATGAGAAGGCTCAGGCTGAAGCTGCCATACGCACACTGAGAGCCCGACCAGTTGTCGCCAAGAAGGTAAAAACCCAGCAACAAAGAGTCCCTCAGGGGCAGCCACAGCCTCCTGCCCAGGTAATGGAACACTCTGTGGTCCGGCCCTATACCCAGGCAGAGCTGATGGAGTTGGGGGCACAATTTAGGCAGAAACCTACTGAATCCCTGGTAGCCTGGTTACTACGATTACGGGATATAGGGGTGGATGGCATCATGCTCTCCGGAACAGAGATGGAGAAATTGGCCGCCATTACCACACACTCTTCCTTGAGGCAGCGTCTTCAGAACTGCCATGGCAACCCAGGAGACCATACCCTATTAGAATGGGTGATGGCTGCCATTCGTATGGTCTGGCAGAATGCTGGAGAACTGCCGGGGGCAATGAGTCGGTGGCAGTGCTACAGTGAGTTAGTAAAGGTCCTTCGAGAACTAGGTATGAAGAATGCTCTTTTCAACCCTGGGTCTCGTGGGCCAGACGAAGAAGTGTTTACGGCCAAAATGAGGGAATTTGTCCTTGCAAGCGCCCCGTCAGCCCTTTTTGGGTCACTTGTGGCTATCTTGGGCCCCTATGTGGGGCAGCCCATCAATGCAGTTACACAGATGGTAGCAGATTTGGGAGAGCTGGAGGCCGCTCGGGATCATAAAGCAGTGAGGGCTGCTGCCTATGTTTCCCCCCCAACTAACAAGGGAAATGGGCCTGTAAAGGTTACCCGAACGCAGATGTGGGTAGACTTGATTGCGGTTGGAGCAGATAAGGGGAAATTGGATGGCCAGTCTAATAAAATTCTTTTGGAGCTTTGGCGGCAGCTTAAACCAGAACAGAAGTTCCAGCCACTGAGACGAAAGGCCCCAGCAGCTACCAATAAAACGTTTGGTGCGCGCACAGCTCGGTTACAAGATTATATGATAGAGACAGCCGAGGGAGAGGGGAACTCCCAAGACCCATTGTACCAGTTTGAATAGGAAAAAGGCCGAGGGACCCGTCTAACGGGGATGGGCGGGGACCGGAGGCCACATGTGGAACTGGCTATCCACTGGTCCCCTTCCAACGTACAACAGGTGTTGGCCTTGGTGGATACAGATGCAGAATGTTCCCTTCTCTATGGAAACCCAGAGCGGTTTGCTGGGACCCCAGTGGCCATTGACGGTTATGGGGGCCAAACTGTCCAAGTGAAGCCAATAACTATTCCATTGGGGATAGGGAGACTGCCTCCTAAGCCATATAAGGTGTATGTATCTCCTATTCCTGAATATATTTTGGGGGTAGATGTCTTGCAAGGACTGTGGTTGGAAACTACAGCTGGGGAGTTCCGGCTGCGGATCAGGGTTGTGAAGGCAGTATTGCGGGGACATGCATCACATTCCCCTTTGCAATTACCCATCCCTCGGCGTGTGACTAACACCAAGCAGTACCGCCTGCCAGGTGGTTATGAAGAAGTCACAGGGACAATCCTTGAACTAGAAAAGGTGGGGATCATCCGGCCAGCACACAGTCCTTACAACTCCCCAGTATGGCCTGTGCGCAAAGCAGATGGAACCTGGAGAATGACAGTAGATTACAGGGAACTTAATAAAGTTGTTCCCCCTTTGCACGCTGCTGTTCCCTTGATAGCTAACATGATGGATCGGCTAAGCCATGAGTTGGGGACATACCACTTTGTGGCAGACTTGGCCAATGCTTTTTTCTCTATTGATATAGCCGCAGAGAGTCAAGACCAATTTGCCTTCAGTTGGGAAGGGAGACAATGGACCTTTACAGTGTTACCCCAGGGCTATTTGCATAGCCCCACCTTGTGCCATGGGCTGGTGGCTGCTGACCTGGCTAAATGGAAACAGCCAGAGGTAGTCCGCATGTACCATTATATTGATGATATTATGCTAACTAGTGATTCTCTTTCAGAATTGGAGCAAGCAGTCCCTACCCTGCTATCCCATTTGAAAGCATGTGGCTGGGCAGTTAACGAGAACAAATTACAAGGACCTGGGTTATCTGTTAAATTCTTGGGAGTTGTCTGGTCGGGTAAGACAAAAGTTATCCCTGACGCAGTTATAGATAAGATTCAAGCATACCCCGTGCCCACTACGGTAAAACAGTTACAGGAATTCTTAGGTTTGTTGGGGTATTGGCGAGCATTTATACCGCATTTGGCTCAGTTACTATGCCCCTTGTACAACCTTATTCGAAAGGGGGTTCGCTGGGATTGGACTGAGCAGGCGCAAGGTTCATTTGCAGCTGCTAAGAGCTGTCAAGGTGGCACAGGCCTTGAATGTGTTTGATCCTGCCAGGCCCTGTGAGCTGGATGTTCATGTAACCTCAGAGGGGTTTGGATGGGGCTTGTGGCAGCGGACAGAGCGCCTACGGCAACCTATTGGATTTTGGTCCCAATTGTGGAAAGGTGCTGAAGTTCGTTACTCATTAGTAGAGAAGCAGCTGGCAGCTGTGTATGCTGCCCTCCTGGCAACTGAGAGTATTACAACCACAACACCAGTTACAGTCAAAACAACATACCCTATAGCTGGATGGGTGAGAGATTGGGCAACTAAACCACGTAGTGGTATGGCCCAAATGTCTACCCTGGCCAAGTGGGGTGCCTATCTGCAACAACGCTGTGCTCTTAGCACCAGCCCATTGAGGGCAGAACTGCAGGAGGTCTTGGGTCCAGTCACCTATGCGACCTTAGAGTCAGGTGCAACTGGGGCTCAGGAGGCAGAACCTGAGGTCAGTCCTTACCAGGAGGGGCGGGTGCCCATCCCCGAAGATGCCTGGTATACTGATGGTTCCAGCAGGGGCCAACCTGCCAAATGGACAGCTATCGCCTTCCATCCAGCCACTGAGACTATTTGGATGGACACGGGTACAGGCCAAAGCAGCCAATGGGCAGAATTAAGAGCTGTTTGGCTAGTTGCCCATAATGAACCTTCACCTCTGGTGATCTGTACTGACAGTTGGGCTGTCTATCGTGGACTGACCCTTTGGATTGCTACTTGGCACATTAACCAGTGGATGGTAATGCACCGTCCACTATGGGGTCAGGCCATGTGGCAGGACTTATGGGAAATAGGACACCAGAAGCAGGTGACAGTATATCATGTCACAGGGCATGCCCCTCTAGCCCATCCTGGGAATGATGAGGCAGATACGTTGGCAAGGGTGCGATGGTTGGAGACTGCACCTGCAGGTGATGTGGCACAGTGGCTCCACCGGCGCCTGCTCCATGCAGGACAGAAAACTATGTGGGCTACGGTTAAGGCTTGGAACTTGCCTGTGTCCTATGCAGAGGTACTTGCAGCCTGTGAGCAATGTGCAGTATGTTCCAAGGAACACCCTCGGAGACCACTGGTGTCACCTGGACAGATCCAGAGGGGTCATGTCCCACTGACACGATGGCAGATAGACATCATTGGACCCTTACCAAAGTCAGAAGGGTACCAGTATGCAGTCACTTGTGTAGATACTGCCACCGGGCTGCTTGCTGCTTACCCCGCTCGTAATCCTGACCAGAGGGCAGTCATACAGGCTCTGGACCGCCTGAGTGCTGCATACGGGCGACCGCTGGTCCTTGAAAGTGACAATGGTACCCACTTCACTGGTTCAATGGTGAGACAATGGGCTCAAAAGCTGGGGGTGGACTGGAAGTACCATGTTCCCTACCACCCCCAGGCTGCTGGCATCATTGAGCGTTATAATGGACTCTTAAAGCAGGGACTGCGACAGGAGGGGGGCACCGGCTCTCTTACTGGATGGACACGCCGCTTATGGACAGTACTTCGGATTTTGAATGAGCGACCTCGATGGGGAAGCCCAGCTCCAGTAGAGGCCCTCCTGCATCGGACAGCTGCCCCTATTCAGTTGCAGATACGCACTAAGGACATTTTACTCAAGCCAGGTTTCGGACAGCAGGGCAACGTGCTCTTGCCTGCTCCAACAGCCCTTCTTAAAGGACAACGGCTTCAATGGACTTGGCCCTGGACTGTACAGGCCCCCCATCTGAGATGGGTGGCCTTGTTGGCACCATGGGGAAAGGGGCTAGAGGTGGACCTCCAGTTAACTCCTTGGGCAACCAGCACCTGGCCACCTAAGGTAGAAGTGTATTATCCCTTGAGTGCTCAAGGGGACAGCATTTTGAAGGGCACCTTTGTAATTTCTTTATGGCCAATAATGAGTTCTTCTATTTTACTACACATAGAACTAGCAGATGCTGGTGTATTGGCCAATAAGGTTTGGTACGCCCGCTCAGGGCGGCCTCTGGTGCCAGCTACAGTGCTGTCTGCAGATAAAACTCTGGCCTGTATTCTGCCAGAGGGAAGAGATTTGCCTCTCTTGGTGCCACTGACAGCTCTCTCATTTCGCCCATAGTTTTTGATCTGTTAATTCTATTGCTGTAGTTGGTACTATTTCTGTTTATGCAATGTATCCTACTCTTTGCACAGTGACCATCATGGAAGATGCCTGTGGTTTAGATTGTAAAGCGAGCAAAAGGGGTGGAATGTTGGTCAAATAAGTTTGTAAACATGATATATATGTTTGCTCGCTTGTGACTTATAATGGGTGTGGGGGACAGGCTATAAGCAGGCCAGGTTGTTGTAGCCTGAGGTTTGGTTTTGGGACTAAGCTTTTCCCCACACCCTTGACTGATTGTATGATCTGGGTGGTGCACTCTCATGAGAAATCCAATTATGCCTTGGATAAGTGACTTTGTATTGGAGACTTCCTTGTTTGTATATTGGATTAAGGGATTTTGGTTTTCTACACTATAAAGTGGGACAGACCAGGAGCTCAGACACACAGTTCTTGCTATCACAATTGCAGGGGCTCCCCTGATCCCTTGCCCTTCATGGGAAGAGCTGGTTTTCTGCTTTTCCCTTGTCTTCTTTTGTGGTTTGCCTGTCTTGGTGAGACACCAATAAATAGGATGGCCCCCCATCCTCTGACTCCGCCATTTTTATCGCCTGCCCGAATCCAATGGGAACCTGCATGTGAATGGTCACGATGACGGCTCCTGGCCTTACAGTCTGATAGACCTGCATGAAAAAAGTACTACTAAATGGGTAGCTTTAACCAATAGAAATATACTCTCTGAAAGTTCTGGAGGCTAGAAGTCTGAAATCAAGGTGCTGGCAAGCATTGGTTTCTTCTGAGGGCTGTAAGGCATCAGGGAGTTAGAATTCTAATCAAAGTCCTCCCCCAACCCAGAAAAGTACTCCAAAAAGGTATTAGAGAAATAACATAGTCTCATTGTTTAGTAATCATTAAGGCACACTGTGATACTTGAACAGACAATCCACTAAAAGTTTGCAAAGACAGAAAGAAATCTTCCCCTTTTAGAAAAATATCACATGATCTCACTTAGATATGGAATCTAATGAACAAAGTGAACTGAAGAATGGAATAGAGGCAGAGGCAGGATCATGGGGAGCAAGCAGAGGGACAGCTGTCAGAGGGAAGGTAGATGAGAGGATGGGATCAGAGAAGGTGAAGGGATTAGTAAAATTATATATACATAACACATAAATACAGATAACAGGACAGCAAAGCCCAGAGGGAAGGGGGGAGGGAGTTAGGGGGAGGAGGATCAGGGAGGTATAAGAAGGGACATGGGAGTGAGGGTGAGGGTGTTATATTGAGTGGGACACTTGAATCCATGTTAACACAAATTAAAATGAATAAAAAAAGAAAAAGAAAAACATACTCTAAACGCCCCCTACAAAAGAATGAAATCTTACCCTTTTAAATAAGCAAGAAGATACAACCCATTGCATTCATATTCTCAAGATAACCAATAACTAGTCCTAAAGGAAGAGGACTTCACATCACCACTTTTTTACACCATATTCTAGATTCACATGGTAATGGGGGTGACCATCTCTGTTAGCTAATAGGCTTTATAAAGAGAAAAACAAACTTCTCATATAGTTTTTGACAGGAACCAGTTTTGCTGGAGCAAGGTGCAGGTAGAAATTAGGCTACTCCACTTTCAGTGGGAGGGATACTAAGATATCAAAGAGATGTCTCCCAAGTCCTTAAAAAAAAAAAAGACATATCTGGTCATAGCACTGACAAAAAGCATATTTAGTGGTTACAATTATTTACATTTCAAAAAGACAGAGAAAATACATATATTGCAAGGTATCTAAGGTGCATGCTCTAAGGAAATGGAGGTGGATGAGAAGTCTTTTCCTTTATTTACAAGAGGGAGAATTAAGCCTCTATATTTTTTAACTACAGTTTACATTCAATATTATTTTGTATTAGTTTTAGGTTTACAGCATAGTGATTAGACAGTCACATACTTTACAAAGTGTTCTCCTTGGTATTTCCAGTACCCACCTAGCACTGTACTTAGTTATTACAATACCATATATCCTATGCTATACTTCATATCCCCACAGCTATTCTGTAAAACCCGATCTGCAGTTCTTAATCCCTTCATCCTTTTCACCTCCAACCCTTCTGCCATCTGGCAACTATCAGTCTTTCCTTAGTATGTTTAAGTCTGTTTCTCTTTTGTTTATCTGTTTATTTTTTCTATATTCCACATATAAGTAAATATATATGGTACAGGCAGCCCCTGGGTTATGAGTGAGTTGGGTTCTATAGCTTTGTTCTTCTGTGGAATTTGTTTGTAATTTGGAACAGATATATTTACCTACTAAATGCAACTTAGATGTTTGTCTTAACATAGTATTTATTTTTACCTTTCTGTGTATATAAATACTTAAACATTTTCAAATACAACCTTAAACAATCTTGGATGATGCAGAAGATGATGGACTTCTTGGAGGGGATGGGACTGGTGTTGGAGAGTCAGGGCTTGACTCTGCCACTGGAGTCAATTTTTTGAAGTAGGCATCAAAGGAGGCTTGTATAGACCTTTTCTTTTTCTCATTATAAATGGCCCTGTAGAATCTCAGGCCTTTGGTAACTCTACAGTCAACTTTGGTGAACTTCTCTGAATCAAAATTTTGCTCCTCTCATTTTGCCATTCCTGCTTTAATGAGACAAAAAGCATCAGCTAACTATTTTATAGAAAACTTTTTTGGTTCTGGAGTTTCTAGGTTCCTGTTTTCTTCCTAAATGCTCTCATCTGCAGTAGAGTAATTCTATGATATCATTTTGACTGATGTCCAACTGCAGTTGATTACCAATAGCCTTTATGGTGCTCTGTTTGTAAGTATGAGTTGTATGTAAATCGGATGTTTGTAACTCAAGGACTTACTGTATATATCTTTCTCTGTTGGTTTAGTCTCTTATTTTTTATTTGTATTTGTTCTGATAGAGGGAAGAATTGGTTCCTTCTTTCTGTCTTGTAGATGACTATTTCTCCCTGTCTCTTTATATCATCTTTCTTCTTGCTTGTCTATCTGTGTCAAATTTCCTCTTTTCATAAGAACCTTAGTCATATTTGGTTAGATGCCACCCTAATAACTTCATTTTAACTTGAGTAGCTTTGTAAAGACCCTATCTCCAATTAAGTGCATAATCTGAGTTCCTGAGAGTTAGGACTACAACATATAAATTATGGAGAGACAGAGTTAAAAAATAACAAAATCATACTACCATCTGCAAGAATAAGAGACTGAAGAAATAGCATTACTCAAAGAGAATCACAGATTATTGGCTGGACATTTTGATCAAGTAGGAAACAAGTTCAGAAAGGCAGAAAGAGTGAGAAGAAGGAAATAATGCCACTGCTATTTACAGGGAATCTCCAGTTCCTAAAGGCCTGCTGCAGGAAAAGAGGAATAAGAAAAAGAAAATGTTTTTGACCTTTTAAGTCATTATAACTTTATTAAATAACAAAATTAGAGAGAAATTTACAATTTGCATCTGAAGCCTGGAACGACTTGAAGTTGTTTTGATGGATGTTGTTAAAATTTCAGAAAAACACTTAATTGGTGAAATGTAAATTAATAAGGTGGTCAAGTTTTTTATTTACTTATTTTTTTATTTTCTATTTATTTATTTATTAACAGAGACAGTGAGAGAGTCAGAGAGAGGGATAGATAGGGACAGACAGAGAGAAATGGAGAGAGATGAGAATCATCTATCATCAGTTTTTCATGGCAACACCTTAGTTGTTCATTGATTGCTTTCTCATATGTGCCTTGACTGTGGGCCTTCAGCAGACTGAGGAACCCCTTGCTCGAGGTAGCAACTTTGGGTCCAAGCTGGTGAGCTTTTGCTCAAACCAGACGAGGCTGCGTTCAAGCTGGTAACCTCAGGGTCTCAAACCCGGGTCCCTCCACATCCCAGTTCAATGCACTATCCACTGCACCACTGCCTGGTCAGGCTGATGGCCAACTTTTTTACAATGAAAAGGAGGACAAAAATAAATTGTAGAAAACAATATCATAAATAAAAAAATAATTTATTACTACAATAATACACTATAATATGATAAATGCATAATAAAAATTTTTGAAAAAATTTGTAATATTTTATATTGTAATTATGCTTGTATGTCTTTAATTTTTAATAATAATTGTAAGAAAAAATTACTCATTTAATAAAACTAAATATCAAACAAAACCACTAATTTGGAGTGATATTCAGGTGTATTTATCATTTTCTAACTTAAAAAAGTTTGTTTTATGCAACTATTAAATCAAAATGTGTTATTAACAGGTATAGTTTGAGGTTAGATTTCAACTTTAAAACTCAAATTTCAGGGAAATACTTGTAAATAAAATTATATGTGTTTGGAAATTATTAAATAGATAATGAATTAATAAAATATGAATTGTGCTTACCTGTCTGATTGAATATTCACTGAGAAAGAAATAATTGTGAGTCTACAATGTCGTATGTCCTGTGTTGTGTTTCAGTAAGAAGTGCACAAAGCCATTTGCACGCTAGGTATATTGCATGCTCTCCCAAGGTCTCCCGTGTGGAATGCATGCATCTCATAATCATGTCTCGCTACACTGTACTAGTCCTTGATGAATTGTCATGTTAAATACAAATATCAATACATCACATTACATGCAATGGATCCACTCTGCATTGATTGAATACAGACATTTACAGATTAGTCTTCCAATATCAAAAAGAAGGACATGTAGGAGGACACTTTTAGAGGGAGGACGGAATTTACAAAAGAAGGATTGTCCTCCTTAAAGGAGGACTATTGGTTACCTTAAAATTAAGAATCTTAAAGCAATGACTTACTCCCAGATGCCTGTGATAACTATTCTGTCCTGAGGCAAGTAAAGACTCCTTAGGTGTTAATGTATTTGTAGTCCTCTGAGAAAAGTATTTTTACTTCTTACTTCATGCTTGATAAAAGCAAGATAAGAAAAATCCATCTATTCTTTACCAAGAGCATCAATAGTCCTGGATATTTTTAATCTTATTTTTATTGATTTTAATGCAGTGACATTGATAAATCAGGGTACATATGTTCCGAGAAAACATCTCCAGATTATTTTGACCTTTGATTATGCTGCATACCACTCACTCAAAGTCAAATCATCCTCCATCACCTTCTATCTGGTTTTCTTTGTGCCCCTACCCTCCCCCCACTCCCTACCTCTCCTTTTCTTGTCCATGTCTCTGAGTCTCATTTTTATGTCCCATCTATGCATTGGTTCATATAGTTCTTAGTTTTTTCATGTTTATAGCAGCATTGTTCACAATAGCAAAGATCTGGAAACAGCCCAAGTGTCCATCAGAGGACGAGTGGATTAAAAAGCTTTGGTATATATATACTATGGAATCTACTCAGTCCTGGATATTTTATAGATATACTAGTAGAGAAACTTGAAAAACATGACTGAAATTTTCTATGCAATTCTCATCTCTGGTTGTTGAAAGTACCAGAATGGAATATTTATTCCATTCTGAAGTAACTAAAATTTACTCAAAGTACAATTATGTCAACTAAATTCAGGACTAAGCCACGATTCAGAGATTTTGAATCTGAGTTTTTGTTTGAAATGCACTGAGTGAGCATGGAGCCAACTCTCCATTCCCTGTATCCAACTGGGTAATGACATCAGTAAGAACTATGGTAAGTAAATAGTCACATTCATTCCCCTGTGAAACCCAGGGTTTCAGCTAGCTAGTGTCTTTAACTCAAAATCTGAGTAGAAAAATTCCCACCCAGACATAAACTTAGGGAAGTGTCAAATCAGGGATCAAGTAAAGCTATGAATACAGTGGGAAACCAGAGTAAACATAAGTGAAAAAAAAATGGGTCAGAACAATTGATAAAGTAAAAGATAGCAGTATATACAAGGACTAACTGCAAGTGTTAAGATATGTAACCAGGAAATAAGAGCAGAAAATAACAGGTAGAGAGCAAACCATAAAACGTTTACAATAATGTCTAAAAGGGATTATTATAACTGAAGTTTAAATGGAAAGAAATGCATATCCTGGAGGTTTGTATTAATTTAATTTTAAAAATGTAATTCAGTATTTGCAGCTGCTATATTGTATGTATATGTATGGATGACTACCACAGAATCTGGAGAACATTAAAATAAAATATTTTATTTATATTTTAGATTAAATAAAATATATTAAAATAATATACTAATTTTATAATTGAAAAATACTTTTGAATCTAAGTTAACTATGAGGTTCCAGTACACATAAATAACAGAATTAACAATATGATCATAATACAATGTACAATTTGAATATGTTATTGCATAAAATATAAATATACTAAAAGCAAACTGCTTTCTGTTCTTCATATTCTATAATCTGGTATATATCTCAGTTATTCTGAGAGTGTGATTTTAAGGAAAAACGACTTTATATCATAATAATTAGCTATCTAAAAAGGTAAGCTAAATCTTAATTAATTTACTTGAATGCATATTTGGGATTAGTTATTAACTAGAAAAAGCATGTCAGAGAATAACTTAATTAAAAGATATATACTGTGACTTTGTAACATGTATATGTAAGTACATACACATATAAACATATGCATACATATTTATTTACATACATATAAACATGAATTTTAATTATTTCTGACCTGCAATGTAGAAATTAATTTCTAAATACATCTAATATGTAGAAAGATGAAACATGTTCTAGTTTTAAATAGATACAATGGTGATTTTGTTGGCCTTCACTTCCCTGCAGAGAATTTTTTTAATGGTCTCTAAGAAAAGATAATGATGCTGTATCCCTGAGAATCTCATCTTGAGAGAGCACAAGATTACAGTTTTTAAATGATAATGAATTTGAATTAAATTTTGGCACAGTAATGAGTTTGCAACATTTCATTCTTTGTCCTTGCTTCAATCTCTGTTTTGAAAAGAAAGGATAGACTGTTAACAGCTGATATTGTCAGAGGAAATAATGGTAATATAGACATCTTTTCTGAGGGATTTTGACAGAATGTGTACCATGGAAACAATCTCTCAGCAACAAAATAGTCCAAACTGGGAACTAATCCCTAAGTCTACTAACCCTTTTCACATATACTTTTGTGATTTTCTTTAAGCTATTTTAATTTTTTCATTAAAGAAACTCCGGGGATAAAAATCTATGACTGTATTAATACTGTATTCTATTTGAGTTAGAAAATTAAACCACAGAATTATGGCTTTAAATGTTCCTTTAGAAATAATCAAGAGTAGCACATTCATTGGAAATAGGAGGAAAACGAGATCCAGTATGCCCATATGTGTTGCCCAAGGCCAAGTACCTAGTGACTGGCACAGCCTCCAGGGAAATATGTTTTCCTAATTCCTTCTCAAGGGCTATTTTACTCTAGCTGTAACAAATATAGACTGTAAATTGAGGGTTTATCCATATAATTAGAAATAAATTAAAATTTTAAACAGTATGCATTAATAAAAAATGGACTTGATTCTAGAAAGTATTTCCCTTATGAAATATTTTTATTAATTTGATTTTAAAAAATTTATGTTGATTAGAAGTGACAATTTTAAAATTCTAGTAAAAATATCACTTAATATCTATGATATTTGGTTTATTAAATATTATATCATATTGGGTTTTTTTATACGACAACATAGAAAATGATTATGTAAAAGAAGCTCCTCACCTTACTGTCAACTGTACAAAGAACTTGCTTCAAATTAGACCTTTAGAAAAAAAGATACTTGATTAATAGTTTATGAACAATTTTTGAAAAAATAAGTATTTCCTCAATAGATAGATATATCATCCACCTAAAAATGCTTGGTTACTTGATGTTAATTTATTTCATATTTTTTTATGTATCATGTATTTTTTTTATATGAGCAGCTGCCATCTGTTCAAACAAAACAAACTAACAAAAAGATTTCAGAATCCTCTTTTAGCTTGTACAATTCTGAACAATTGGTTCCAGAATTGCCTCTGGCACCTTGCTTCTAAAAAAAAAAGAGAGAGAGAACATGCTTTAGTTAGTTTAAAACCAGAATACTTCCAGTAAGTCTGTGATGGCCCTGTCTTCGGGGAAGTATTGTACAGTATACTCTAAGAAGCACTATCACTCTACATCATTGTCTCTGAATATTTCCATTCACTAATTCTCTCAAGTAGTATTTGAAGAGAACAGTCAATGGGCTCAATCTAAAGTTGAGAGTAGTGGGATAATTGTGAGAAAAGCATGCAGGTTTCCTATGGAATCTCAATCTAATGGGATTGACAGTAAGCTACCAAATAATCAGAGAAATTAACAAATACATGTAAAATACCATAGCTCTGATGAAAATAGCATGTGTTGAATAACCTTGAAATGGTGTAAGAGGGGGAGTTGATCATTTCAGGTAGATCAGAAAGCATCTCTGAAGATGTGACTTTAAATTAAAATTGTAAAGTACAATTTCACATGTGGAAGGATGTGTGAGGCAGAATGAAAAAGGATCCCAGGCAATGGAGACAACAACTGGAATTATCTTTGAACAGAGGCAAGTCACATTTGCAAAAATATAAAAAGGACAGATTGGCTGGTGTCCAGAGAGAATAGGGAGTGTATTTGAGGCAAAACTCGAGAGGTTTCTATGTACCGCTAAACAGTTTAAGAACAATTAGTTTGCAAGGACTTTTGCTTTTAATTTAATTTTTAAGAATATGGAATGACAAGATTTTAACTTTGTAAAAGTAAACTTCATGAAGGATAAACAAAATCATTTGGAAAAGGTTTACTTGGAGACAAGTTAAAAGATTTGCTGAACTCCAAGAATGATATGAAGTAACTTGGAGCAAGAAGGTAGTTTTGCATGTGGAAAGAAGTAGACAGGTTTGAACAGTATTTAGGAGAAAAAGAAATTGACAGGAATGTGGTGATGGGTTAGGTAATCAACACTGCAAGAGCGTGTGATATTCTGGGTTTTGGCTTATCTAACTGATTAAATTGGTTCGTTTACTAAGATAGGGAATGCTGGCAGATATGATTTTGAGGAGTAGAAGGTTTACGACTTCAGTTTGGTCTTGTTGAGTTTAATTTGCCTTTGAGCCATCCAAAGGGTAATTCAAGTAGGCATATGGGATGTAGTCTACAGCAAAGAGTATATTATGGTGAAGAATTTTATATAGAGAAGCAGTCATAAAGTAGAAGCAAAATTAAAATGAAAATTAAGTAATTTTGACTGAATATAGAACTGTTATGAAAATTGTGTTTATACCAAGCCAATTTAATGTCATCATATCTTAAATTCCACTCTCAAACGACTTTTATAAAAATGAATAGCTCTTTTATTCTTAAATTACTGCTAATCTTTAAATTACTATTTAGGAACATATTAAAATTTGATATAAAATTTGCACTCTAATTGAAACAAAACAAATAGTATCTGAATGAAATACTGCTATATACTTATAGGTTCCAATATATGCCAAAATAAAGTTCATCAAGCAAGACAAGGACTTTGATTGATTTGCTTTATTAGTGAAGATTTAGGCTTCAGAAGCATTAAAACATTTTAATTACTCCAAATCTTGTTAAAGGCATTGGTGCTTATAAATAATGCAATTTGGAATATTACTTATTTACCATGCTGTGGGAATTGTCTTATATATAAAGCTTATGTTGAGGACTTTACATGGTATGTCTTATCTAAGACTTTATCACTGCATAAAGTATCATTTGTTCCTCAATAAAGCATAATAATAATACTATGTAAAAATCACAAGGCTTATGCTGAGCTATCAGACAAGAGTTTTTACTTCTTTGAGGCACTTACAGGCTATCAAAGTAAAACCACTATAAAACTAAAGTGCCAGTGTTATAGGAGAACGGGATTCAGGGTCAAGTATGTAGCAACCCAAAGGAAAGTGGTCACTTGTACTTGGAGGTAGGGGTTAGAGTCTTATCAGGGTGGAAAGAAGTAAGTGCTCTTACTTCAGATGGAATTAAGTTAAAGTGCATTTGATGGCACAAAAGCACTTTCTTAGATACCTATGTCACATCTTCCCCTCACTCATAAATCATTTAATACTTCCTTTTCCTGCCTCATTCCCAGGTAACTTAAGCTCATTTTTTGTTTTCACTGAGAAAATAGAAGCAACGAGAAGAGAATGTCTATATGCATCTACTGTCAAATTGATCGAATCCATCTCAGTCTATGTTCTTGGCTTTCTTTCTATCAAAATGTACACACTGTTTGGATTCCTTTCTGAGGCAAAAGACCCACTTGTGATTTTTATCTCTTTTTCTTCTTTTCCTTCACTCAGAAATTGCCCCCCCTACTTCCTCTACCAGTATTTTCTACTGAGTCATTTTTATCAACATTCATCTTGGCTTTAATAGATCCCAACTTTAAAAACTGTGCTTTGACTCTGAACTCCTTCCAACTGACATTAGCTTTATTGGCTCCTCAATTAAAAGACATTATTTGAATTTAAATTTTTCAACCTCTGGTTTACTCCTCCATTTATCCTTTGAAAACACCTCAGTTGTGATTCAGTTCCAGTGACTCCACTGACACAACTCTTCTCATCATCACTAACAGATCCTAGCTGCCAAATTCAATGGAGAGTTTGAAAACTTTATCTTTCTTAAACTATCAGTAGGATTTGACAAAACCTTATCTAGGTGACATATATGTGCTGCAAATCTATATCTCTAGCCTATCTATTACTCCCTACCTTCAGAAAAGTACCTCCTTACTTATCTGGACAGGTATGTCTAGGAGAGATTTCAAACTTAATTGTGCACAAAATAGGATGACGTCAGAGTAATGGCGGAGTAGGAAGCGATACCGATAAATCTCCCCCAAAACTCAACAAGATCTTCAACCAGAAACAGAAAAACCTATACTTGGAGCTTCCAGATTCTTCGCAATACACCCAAAGGTATGATTGAGTGAAAAATTGGCTAAATATATAACCAAACCCCGAAGGAAATAGGGAGTAAGAAATGCTCCGCCTTCCTCACTAACCTAAACAGGGCGGCTTTTTCTGGTAACTGTGAATATAGAAACTGAGGCGGGCAAAGGGGGTGAATAGATCCAGGCCGCCTCAGCAAAAACGGCCGAACCAGGCTGTGGCTCAGAGATCCAAGCCGAGGAAAATCTGATCCTGTGGCAACCCGGGCAATACAAGCTAACACTCGCGCCAAACCCAAACAAAGAAAGACAAGCGGAGCGGCCATTTTACCCGGTCTCCTGGTCGGTGCGCAGTTAGTGGAAGAGAGATTTCTTCCTAAGCCGCGGAAGTGGGTGCCCGTGTTGCCCCACGGAGAGGCAGGGTCAGAGGCCTTTCTGTGGGCTGAGGGCAGAGTCTCTGGGAAGCCCCAGCGCCCTGGGAAAGCCACGCACGGGAGGGAGTGAGAACTAATCCCAACGGTGGAGATTTTCCGTGCTGGAGGCTGTATCACTCAGAGGGAACCACGGCCGGCCTCATATCCTGGTTTGCGCGCGCAGATAAGGAGTGAGCGATTCCTCCGAGTGCCTCGGCAGTGCGCGCCCATGTTATCGCACAGAGGGGCAGAGTCAGGGGCCTTTGTGTGGGCCAAAGTGGAATCTCGGGCCGCCCCAGCGCCTTGCAAAAGCCGCACACGGGGACGGAGCGAGACTCAATTCCAATGCTGCAACTTTTCCCTGCGGTTGGGGGTTTCACTCAGAGCGTGAGACTGCTGGCCGGATATCCTGGTTGCAGACAGTGAGTGAGAGTTTCCTCCAAGCGCCCCGGAAGTGGGCGCCCGCTTGTGTTACCGGATAGAGTGGCAGAGCCAGAGGTCTTCGAGTGGGCGGAAAGCCCGCCTGATTATGCTAGCAGCTCTGACTGACTGAGCCTTACCCAGAGCCCTGTGCTGAGTGGAAATAGAGTGGGGAGTTGCCAGCAATTTGAGCCTCTTACTATCCAGGCAGAGGCAGCAGCAACCCCATACCTGGACTATCAGGCTACTAATTGAGGAAGGAAAGACTAGGAGAAAGGCTCCAGGAACACGGACTCTCTCACTGTCGGAGCCTATAAATGCTAATGAGCCTTGACTCCCAACGAGAATAAAGCACAATACATGACATTGCCATAGAGACTTATCAACTGCAAACCTCTACCTGAGCGTGCCAAAGGGGCAGAACCCGGGGTACAGAGTCACCAACCAGGAAGAGGGAGAGAAAAGAAAAAGCAAGAAGATAACCTCTCAAAATCAAGAATAATCTGCAGACTTTATAACCTATCCCATTTTATTATATTTGTTCGTTTGTTTCTCTTATCTTCATTCTTGAGATTTTTTTTTCCTCCTCCAATTTGGCCGATTAACTCTCTACCGGTCTTACTCTCTCCTCTACCTGAACTACACTACCCATAAGTGTTACATCTCCCATTATCATTTCTCTTCCTTTCTCTCTATGAGGGTTGCACTCCAAAACCCTTAACTCTCTCTCTCTCTCTCTCCTTTCTTTTTTCTTCTTTTAGTGGTTCCCTCTTTTTTTCTCTCTCTCTCTTTCTTTTCTCCCTCTATATTAGTTTCTTCCTTTCTCCTTTACATCTCCTCTCATTCAAACCTCAATAACAAACAAATTATCTTATCTGGGACTCAAACCTATGTTTGTGGCATTTTGGGGGGTTTTTACTTCACCTTTTTAACTCACTAGCAGTGCTCCCATCCCTGGCTCTCCATATTATCTAGTTCTTGTTCCACTAAATACAATAGTAAGTTTTTAATTTGTCCCCCCATTTTTCCATTTTCCTCTTATTCCTCTCATCATAACTCTTAGAAAACCAACACCTAAAAGCAAATCATTTTATTCTTGACCCAAATTTTTTCCTTATTTGCTTTTTGTGGGTCCATACGCTCTTTTTTTTTTCTTTTTTCTTTTTTTTTTTTTTTCCTTTTTTTTTTTTTTTTTTTTTTTTTCTTTCTCTCTTTTTTAACCCTTTATTACTTTTCCCCAATTCAGGCCCTCCATCACAGGCATTGTTTGTTATAACTCACAGTCCACCACAAGATTTTCTCAAGAAAGAGGGGAGAGGAGAGGAGAGGAAAAAAAGAGGGGGGGAATAATTTCCTTTTTTAAAAAATTTTTATTTTATTTTATTTTTCTTTATTTCATTATTAATTTTTTTTTAAAAAAAACAACTCTTTTCGATTTGTTATTTTTTTATTTTTTTAACTTTTTATTCTTTATTAAATCTCATTAATACTATCAACAAAACCACCCTCAGATGCCATTAAGGAAGAGAAAATCGAATATCATGGATACAAAAGAAAGAGAGGTAACACAACTAGATGAGGAAAAATCTATGGAGAAAAAATTTAATATATTGGAAACCTTGGAGCTAAATGACAGAGAATTCAAGATAGAAATCCTAAAAATCCTCCGAGATATACAAGAAAACACAGAAAGGCAATATAGGGAGCTCAGAAAACAACTCCATGAACACAAAGAATATATGTCCAAGGAAATTGAAACTATAAAAACAAATCAAACAGAGATGAAAAACTCAATTCACGAGCTGAAAAACGAAGTAACAAGCTTAGCTAATAGAACAGGTCAGATAGAAGAGAGGATTAGTGAAATAGAAGACAAGCAACTTGAGGCACAACAGAGAGAAGAAGAAAGAGACTCAAAAATTAAAAAAAATGAGATAGCCCTACAAGAATTATCTGACTCCATCAAAAAGAATAACATAAGAATAATAGGTATATCAGAGGGAGAAGAGAGAGAAAATGGAATGGAGAACATACTTAAACAAATAATTGATGAGAACTTCCCAAGCCTGTGGAAAGAACTAAAGCCTCAAGTTCAAGAAGCAAACAGAACTCCAAGTTTTCTTAACCCCAACAAACCTACTCCAAGGCATATCATAATGAAATTGACACAAACCAATGACAAAGAAAAAATTCTCAAGGCAGCCAGGGAAAAGAAGAATACAACATATAAAGGAAGGCCCATTAGATTATCATCAGATTTCTCAGCAGAAACTCTACAAGCTAGAAGAGAGTGGACCCCAATATTTAAAGTCCTGAAAGAGAGGAACTTTCAGACACGAATACTATACCCATCAAAGCTATCCTTCAAATATGAAGGAGAAATAAAAACATTCACAGATACAGAAAAGATGAGGGAATTTATCATCAGAAAACCCCCACTCCAGAAATTACTAAAGGGGGTTCTCCAATCAGATACAAAGAACAAAAAAAAACAGAGCCACAAGTAAAAGCTCCAAGAAGAACACAATAAAACCAAATTTAAACTGTGACAACAACAAAAAGAAAGAGGGGGAGAAGACGGAGATTAACAGTAGCAAAGACGATGGAGTGCAAAAGTACTCACAAAATAGTTCGCTACAATGAACAGGGTAGGGACCCTTTTCATTACTCAAAGGTAACCACCATTGAAAAAACCACCACAGAAGCACATGAGATAAAAAAGATAGCAACAGAGGAAAGATGTATGGAATACAACCAAATAAAAACAAAAGATAGAAAAACGAAAGAGAAGGATCAAACAAGACACAAAACTAACAGAAAGCAAGGTATAAAATGGCAATAGGGAACTCACAAGTATCAATAATTACACTAAATGTAAATGGATTAAACTCACCAATAAAAAGGCACAGAGTAGCAGAATGGATTAAAAAAGAAAATCCAACTGTATGCTGCCTACAGGAAACTCATCTAAGTAACAAGGATAAAAACAAATTCAAAGTGAAAGGCTGGAAAACAATACTCCAAGCAAATAACATCCAAAAAAAAGCAGGTGTAGCAATACTCATATCGGATAATGCTGACTACAAGACAGGAAAAGTACTTAGAGACAAAAATGGCCATTTCATAATGGCTAAGGGGACACTGAATCAAGAAGACATAACAATTCTTAATATATATGCACCAAACCAAGGAGCACCAAAATATATAAGACAGCTACTTATTGATCTTAAAACAAAAACTGACAAAAATACAATCATACTTGGAGACCTCAATACACCGCTGACGGCTCTAGATCGGTCATCCAAACAGAGAATCAACAAAGACATAGTGGCCTTAAACAAAACACTAGAGCACCTGGATATGATAGACATCTACAGGACATTTCATCCCAAAGTGACTGAGTATACATTTTTCTCCAGTGTACATGGATCATTCTCAAGAATTGACCATATGTTGGGCCACAAAAACAATATCAGCAAATTCAGAAAAATTGAAGTTGTACCAAGCATATTTTCTGATCATAAAGCCTTGAAACTAGAATTCAACTGCAAAAAAGAGGAAAAAAATCCCACAAAAATGTGGAAACTAAACAACATACTTTTAAAAAATGAATGGGTCAAAAAAGAAATAAGTGCAGAGATCAAAAGATATATACAGACTAATGAAAATGACAATACGACATATCAGAATCTATGGGATGCAGCAAAAGCAGTGATAAGAGGGAAGTTCATATTGCTTCAGGCATATATGAACAAACAAGAGAGAGCCCAAGTGAACCACTTAACTTCCCACCTTAAGGAACTGGAAAAAGAAGAACAAAGACAACCCAAAACCAGCCGAAGAAAGGAGATAATAAAAATCAGAGCAGAAATAAATGAATTAGAGAACAGAAAAACTATAGAAAAAATTAATAGAACAAGGAGCTGGTTCTTTGAAAAGATCAACAAAATTGACAAACCCTTGGCAAGACTTACCAAGGAAAAAAGAGAAAGAACACATATAAACAAAATACAAAATGAAAGAGGAGAAATCACCACGGACACCGTAGAGATACAAAGAATTATTGTAGAATACTATGAAAAACTTTATGCCACTAAATTCAACAACCTAGAAGAAATGGATAAATTCCTAGAACAATACAACCTTCCTAGACTGAGTCAAGAAGAAGCAGAAAGCCTAAACAGACCTATCAGTAGAGAAGAAATAGAAAAAACCATTAAAAACCTCCCCAAAAATAAAAGTCCAGGCCCTGACGGCTATACCAGCGAATTTTATCAAACATTCAAAGAAGACTTGGTTCCTATTCTACTCAAAGTCTTCCAAAAAATTGAAGAAGAAGCAATACTTCCAAACACATTTTATGAGGCCAACATAACCCTCATACCAAAACCAGGCAAGGATGGCACAAAAAAAGAAAACTACAGACCAATATCTCTAATGAATACAGATGGTAAAATACTAAACAAAATACTAGCAAATCGAATACAACAACATATTAAAAAAATAATACATCATGATCAAGTGGGATTCATCCCAGAATCTCAAGGATGGTTCAACATACGTAAAACGGTTAATGTAATACACCATATCAACAAAACAAAGAACAAAAACCACATGATCTTATCAATAGACGCAGAAAAGGCTTTCGATAAAATACAACACAATTTTATGTTTAAGACTCTCAACAAAATGGGTATAGAAGGAAAATATCTCAACATGATAAAGGCCATATATGATAAACCATCAGCTAACATCATATTAAATGGCACTAAACTGAAGGCTTTCCCCCTTAAATCAGGAACAAGACAGGGTTGTCCACTCTCTCCACTCTTATTTAATGTGGTACTAGAGGTTCTAGCCAGAGCAATCAGACAAGACAAAGAAATAAAAGGCATCCATATCGGAAAAGAAGAAGTAAAGGTATCACTTTTTGCAGATGATATGATCCTATACATCGAAAACCCCAAAGAATCCACAAAAAGACTACTAGAAACAATAAGCCAATACAGTAAGGTCGCAGGATACAAAATTAACATACAGAAGTCAATAGCCTTTCTATATGCCAACAATGAAACAACTGAGAAGGAACTCCAAAGAATAATCCCCTTCACGATTGCAACAAAAAAAATAAAATACTTAGGAATAAACATAACAAAGAATGTAAAGGACTTATATAATGAAAACTATAAACCATTGTTAAGGGAAATCGAAAAAGATATAATGAGATGGAAGAATATACCTTGTTCTTGGCTAGGAAGAATAAATATAATCAAGATGGCTATATTACCCAAAGCAATATACAAATTTAATGCAATTCCCATCAAAATTCCAATGACATTTTTTAAAGAAATAGAGCAAAAAATCATCAGATTTATATGGAACTATAAAAAACCCCGAATAGCCAAAGCAATCCTAAAGAAAAAGAATGAAGCTGGGGGCATAACAATACCTGACTTCAAACTCTATTATAGGGCCACAACAATCAAAACAGCATGGTATTGGCAGAAAAATAGACATTCAGACCAATGGAACAGAATAGAAAGTCCAGAAATAAAACCACATATATATAGTCAAATAATTTTTGATAAAGGGGCCAACAACACACAATGGAGAAAAGAAAGCCTCTTCAATAAATGGTGCTGGGAAAACTGGAAAGCCACATGCAAAAGAATGAAACTGGACTACAGTCTCTCCCCCTGTACAAAAATTAACTCAAAATGGATCAAAGATCTAAACATAAGACCTGAAACAATTAAGTACATAGAAGAAGACATAGGTACTCAACTCATGGACCTGGGTTTTAAAGAGCATTTTATGAATTTGACTCCAATGGCAAGAGAAGTGAAGGCAAAAATTAATGAATGGGACTACATCAGACTAAGAAGTTTTTGCTCAGCAAGGGAAACTGATAACAAAATAAACAGAAAGCCAACTAAATGGGAAATGATATTTTCAAACAACAGCTCAGATAAGGGCCTAATATCCAAAATATACAAAGAACTCATAAAACTCAACAACAAACAAACAAACAATCCAATTGTGCACAAAATAGAACTCTGTAATTCCCTCATCAAACCTACACCTTTTGTAGCACTCCAACCTCAATAAAAAGGTATATCTATTCTCCTACTAACTCAGACCAACTTATAGAATTATCTTTGGGCCTTCTCCATCATATTTTGTATTCTAATACATCAATAATACTATTGATCAGGGGTCCCCAAACTACAGCCCGCGGGCTATATGTGGCCCCCTGAGGCCATTTTCTGGCCCCTGCTGCACTTCTGGAAGGGGCACCTCTTTCAAAGCGCGGCGTCGCTCATGTACAATACTAGTTCCAGTGACACGGGATTCACGAGTCATGGCTCCAGAAGTGCGTCATATCACTTGTTACAGCTAGCAGTGACAAATTAGGGACCGGACATTGACCATCTCATTAGTGTTGGAATCCATGGGAGTCCGAAAGAGACCAGAGTAACAGGCTTTATTGAAAAGAAGAAAGGAACCCTGCCGGGCACTTCTCTGGGGGAGAAGAGCATCGGTTACAGACTAGGGGAAAATTATATAGTGTTTGGGAGAGCCTGAGGGGATACTGAAGCAAAAGTCCTGGTATGTTCCCTTTTACGGTTTTAGGATTTCGGCTTTCTGGAATGCTCCTTCTTGGGGCAGGATGATCAGCTTTCTGAAATTCTTCTGTCTCAGGGGTGATAGTCAGTAAGGGTGAGGTCTGACAGATAAGTGGAACATCAAGAGGGCAGTTTGAAATTCATGTATCTATCATTTCTCAACTCTGTGGTTACATATAAAAGAAAGGCAGTTATTAATTTTATAATATATGGTGTGGGGTGACAAGGAGAAAGAGGAGAAAAATTGAAAAATTATTGCTTCTTCTGGAAGAAACTCAAGAAAAGAACCTTGCCAAGCCAAGTCTCTCATCCAGTTAAGGAGGTCATCAATTTCCGTGCTATAAGGTCTGAACCATGTGATGTCTTCGAAAACCTGAGTGAGGAAGTAAAAAAATTTTGCGAGGTAATAATTGTTAGTTGCTTGCTGTGAGTACCAATTGGACAGGGTGACATGGTGATACAGGGTCTCCTGGATGAGCCTCATGAGACATGCTGATCTGGTTACTCTCGACAGGGAGGATATGTGGAAATTTTTAGAGACAGGGAACCTATTGGTATAAGTTTTTAGAAGGCCTGAGTATGTGTGGTTTAAAAGGAAGAGGGTTTGGAGAATATTCAGGAGGGAACTTCTTGGGCTGAGGGGCAGCTTCTTCCTGCTGTCATCCCTACCTATTTGATGTTTCCCTTGTAAAGTTCTCCTTGGGGTATTGAGGAATAGGAGAATTTGATTGTAGGTAATCCTAGAGATTTCTGTCATCTGGGCCTGTAGGAACTTGATAAAGAAGAGGGCAAATATTTGGAGACCAGAAATGCAGAGATAAGGAGGGTTGTATAGCAGGGGCAGGAGGTGAAAGTTCTTCTATGATAAAGTTAGAGATATTCTTTCCTAGCAGCCCTGGAGAGAGCAGTTAATTTGAGCTAAAAGAAATGTTTCATGTCTGTTTGTAGGCTCTTTTTTAGCCAAGACCCAGCGATCTTGTCTCCTTACTATGTGCAGGATAAAAAGACTGAGAAGTGTTAAGAAGTGAATGTTATTCATTCTTCTAGTTCTTCAGGGATACAGGAGAGCTTTAGGGTTAGGGGACCTGTAAGGGTTGAAAAATAAGATTTAGGAGGTTTGCTGATACAGGGTTTCAGATTTTTCTGTTTTGCGAGGGTAGGTTTCAGGGTTGGTGTGTAGGGTTAGGTAGATTTTTCCAATTTTCTGACTGGCAGAGGTCTGCATGAGGTTCTGTAAGAAACTAGTCAACAGACATAAGAGGCAGGGTCCAAAAGTTAGAAAAATAAATAGGAGAGTGAGTGGACTAATGAAAGGCAACAGTCAAGACACCCAGTTTGTGCGAAACCACTGATTCCATGTTTACAAATTAGCTGAGCTTCAGATAGAGAGAAAATAGGAATAAGACAGGGAAGTGGCCAGTCCCCCTGCCCCTAGACCTACTTCTGTAGATATTCCTAAAGCAACAAGAGGAGGGATTACCTGTACAGCTCGTTTGGTCCTTAGATTGATGGGTAGTGTACTAGGAATTGAAAGAGGCTCATGGGGTGGGATTAGGTTGATATTTTGGGTGAGATAGATTAGGGTACAGGTTTCTGTCCAATTAGTAAGGAGACATATATAGGTGCTGGTCCCATATGAGTAGAAAACCCCTGATTGGGTGAGGTAGGCTGAGAGGTGAATAGAGAATAGAAGGAAAAGGGGTCGGTTTTGTTTTTCTGTTTCTGAGCTCCAGATGCTCAGGGTGAAGGAAAGAGTCACCCTTAGCAGCAGTGGGAGTTGTCAGGATCATGGTGTGTGGACCTGTCCATGTGAAAGTTAGTCCTTGCGTGATGTAATGCTGGAAGCACCTCTTGGACAGTCTTTGAACAGTTTGCTGAGTAACCTGTAAATCCTGCAAGTACTTAGGGAAAAGGTGGTTACACTTTGCAGTTAGAGTTTAAGTTCTAGTGACCACTGCTTCTAGCTGGAATTAGCAGCAGGTCACAGCCTACAATAGGCATGTGGCATTGAGACAAGAGGAATAACAGAGATATTATACATTAAATAAAGCAACAAAATTAGACTGTCAATATCCACAGTGGAGATCTTTGAGGGATAAATAAAATTCAAATATTCAAGTGAGGCATAGTAGATGGCCCTTATGTTTACAAGAAATGAAATTAGCTTATTTGCTACTTGGAAGAAATACTTTAGGCTCGTGAACAATGTCCTTGGGCCTTCAGTGGCAATTCCCAGCATGTTGGGCAAGGTCAGGTCACAGGTAGCTGGAGCAGGGCTAGAAGAGACTGAACCCTCCCTCCATGGAGCAAGGGGGCAGCTTACCTTCTCGTGTTTCTCTTTCCACAGCAGAGGTGTGTCCCTTGATGAGGTTGGGAAGCCTGGCAGGCTTCAGTTCAATGACCTTTCTTTCAACTCTGAAACAGGGCCCTGATGGAATTCTATGAAGCCCTTTAGGGTGCTGGAGCCTTTAAGAGCATATGCCAAAAGCTGGTATTTCCTGACTTCTTTTGGGCCTTATTTGCCTTTTCTGTTACTTCCTTGGCCATTATAGACCCTAAAAGCCATGCTCAGAAGACCTCACTGAGGGGCTTGACTAAGAGAGCAAAATTGGGAATTCAGTGTCTAAAGAAGCGTATTAGACTGAGGAAATAAAGGATTTGATTTGCAGTGGTAGGTGGTTGGAGACTGCAGAGGGTCTCAGTTGATTTAGGATGAGATCTCAGGTGGTGATGGTTAAGGCGATGCCTAGATAGACTACGGACTGAGAGTGAAGTTGAGCCTTAGCAGAGAAGACACAATATCCCTTCACAGTGAGGAAGTTAAGAAGGGTGGAAGTGTGTCTCCTTGAGGCAGGCAGGGAGGGACTGCAGAGGAGTAGGTTATCTACATATTGTAAGAGAGTACTAGTTTTGAGATTGCATGCTGCTAAATCCTGAGCTACTGCCTGCCCAAACAGGTGTGGGCTGTTTTTGATCCCCTGGGGTAAAACAGTCCATGTAAATTGCTGGGCTGCATTAGTGTCTGGGTCAGTCCAGGTGAATGCAAACAGAAAGTAAGAGTCAGAGTGTAGAGGGATGATAAAGAAGGTACTCTTGAGGTCTAGGACCTATAGAGATTAGGGACTACTCGATGGAAGGGAATTACTGCCTCATTGATTAGGCATAAGTCTTGTATGAGGCGATAAGCCCCTGAAGGTTTTTGAACAGGAAGGATGGGAGTATTGCAGGGAGAGTTCATGGGATGTGTAAGCCTGATTTAAGAGGTAGGTAATTACTGGTTTAAGGCCTTAGAAATAGACACAGTTACACATTAAACAAATATTTTACAAATTATGAATTAAGTAATTTAAATGAGCATGCTTTACTTGTTTCAATTCAAATTATACTAGAGATATTTTCTGCCAAAGAGACAAGATGGATTACTTATATAGCTTAATATACAATTCTGTTTTTTTAAGTTTTTGAATATGGCAGGGAGTTGTCAAAAAGAGGGGAAGAGGAGAGAAAGCAGACAGATGGACTGTGTGAATGGCTGGATGGAAAGAAGGAGGGTCAGAATCTGCAAGAGGAGGAGGAAGAGATTAAAATGCCATGTGGTCAGAGGAGTCAAAAAAGATTTAGA
The DNA here is from genome assembly GCF_036850765.1 of Saccopteryx bilineata. Taxonomy (NCBI): domain Eukaryota; kingdom Metazoa; phylum Chordata; class Mammalia; order Chiroptera; family Emballonuridae; genus Saccopteryx; species Saccopteryx bilineata. Next base: position 292,285,194 of record NC_089490.1, read on the forward strand.
GCTCTGAGGAGAGGGGGGAGGGCAAGGAGGAAAGAGGCACAGTCACAGTTTGTAAGGTTGTAAGGAGAAAGGAGGGGTCAGAGAAGAGACAGGTACCACAGCCAGAACCACAGCTTCTAAGGAGGGGGGAGGGGACAAAGAACAAGTGGAGAAGGGAGGGGGCTCTTGGGAGAAAAGAGACTCAAATGGAAAAGATTTGCAGAGGTACCACAGAGGGATCTCAAGAGAAGGATGCCCTCAGGGATCAGGCAGGAGGGAGAGAGTTGGGAGTCTGTAGAGAAGGAAAGATTAGGAGTGGAGGTTTTAGGTGAGGTTTGTCTGGCTAAAAATGGCCTGCATGTAGAACAGAAGGCACAGAAATTAAGGACAGGAGAGAAGGAAGAAGAAAAGCCTGCACGTAAGGAATTTCTGATGCCCTCCACGTCCGGTGGCAGAAATTGTCAAGATCTCTTAGGATATTGTAATGGTAGAAAGCAACCTGGCTAGGTACTTAGACTTTTGAGGAAGTCCATAGAAGCTAGCCATTCAGAGTAGAAACCTCCCAAATTGTGAACCTCAGAGAGTAGGGTGAGTCCCGAAGGAGTAGAGGAGTAGTCTCTGAGGCCTGAGATTGGGAGGAGCCCGTGTTCTGAGGGGAGTCTGGCTGGACAGTTTGGACTGAGAGGAGCCCATAGTAGAGGGCTCTGGTGAGAGAAGGGGGCGTCCCGCCTTCAGTCACAGTTCTGAGAGGAGAAAATCTCTGTAGAAAGAGAGTCTCAGTCAAGAGGTCGTCATCCTAAGGCTGAGATCCCGGGACATAAAAGAGGGGCCTGGCTAGGTGTGCCTAGACTTTTGTAGAAGTCCATATAGGAGTAGAGGCAGACCACTCATAGATATGGGGTCTGAAGTCAAAACCGTCCGACCAGGAAGAGGTGTTTTTAGAGAGAAATTTGGAGTCCAACCGGGGAAGGGGAAGGGAGAAACTCCTTACCTTTCTGATCCAGCAGGGGTTCAGGACAGGGTTAGACTGCTGGCCAATCAGCCTACAATTACATGTCCAAACAGAATCAGGGAGTAAGCCTGGGATGAGCTGCCACTGTCCATTGCTTCCCTGGTTGTAAGTCTGGACAGCAAAGAGGAATCGTACAGGCAGTTAGTACCCTGTCCGCGGTTTCGGCACCAAATGTTGGAATACATGGGAGTCCAAAAGAGACCAGAGTAACAGGCTTTATTGAAAGGAAGAAAGGAACCCTGACGAACACTTCTCCCAGGGAGAAGAGCACCAGTTACAGATTAGGGACAAATTATATAGTGTTTGGAAAAGCCTGAGAAGATACTGAGGCAAAAGTTCTGGTATGTTCTCTTTTACGGTTTTAGGATTTCAGCTTTCTGGAATGCTCCTTCTTGGGGCAGGTAGATCAGCTTTCTGAAATTCTTCTGTCTCAGGGGAGATAGTCCAGTAAGTGTGAGGTCTGACAGATAAGCGGAACATCAAGAAGGCAGTTTGGAATTCACATATCTATCAATTAGCCAAAAGCAGGCCCATAGTTTCCATTGAAATACTGGTCAGTTTGTTTATTTAAATTTACTTGTTCTTTATTTTTAATATTTTATTTGTTCTCATTTTGATTTTTACTTTAAAATAAGATATGTGCAGTGTGCATAGGGATTTGTTCATAGTTTCTTTTTGTAGTCCGGCCCTCCAACGGTCTGAGAGACAGTGAACTGACCCCCTGTGTAAAAAGTTTGAGGACCCCTGCTATTGATTGTGCCATTGAAATTTATCCATTTTCTGACCACTGTTTAACACTTCCCTGTAGCAATCATGGTCTATGACCTCAAATTTAATCTTTTAAAAATGTCATATTTCTTAAAATTCTTGAGGGTTTTCCAGTTGTAAAGCCAGTAGCCGCGGCCACCATCACAGCTGCCTGGCCCATGCAGGTTCGCATTTGATTCAGATAGTCGGTAATGAAACAACGGAGCCAAGAACTGGTGGGCCATTACTGCGGGCAAGAAATACATACAGTGAGAAAACACTTCCTTTTCCATTCAGGGCTCCCAAAGCCACTGACTTATCTGGGTTTCCTGGAATCAAAGGTTTCTAACCTCACCCAGTTTCATTCACCTCTGTTCCCCATCTCTTTCTCTCTGAACAAACTGGCTTCTTCCTCAGTTGCTTCTCCTGGCCTCCTCCACATGGTCTTTCTTTGCTCTCTGCTCTCTAATGCTAATCTCAGGATCCAAGAGCAAGCAAGCTCCCAGTCTGCCCCACTTTATAGTATAGAAACCAAAACCTTTAATCCAATATACAAATAAGGAAATCTCTGATACAAAGTCACTTATCTGAGGCTTAATGGGATCCCTCATGAAAGTGCACCACCCCACATCAAAAAAGGTGGGAAAGGCTTAGTCCCAAAACCAAGCCCTAGGCTACAAGGATCCTGCCTGCCCATAGCCAACTCCCAACACACATTAATATAATCACGCCCATCCCAAACAAGAAGGGAAAACCAATATCATCACCTGGGAGATGGGCTTCCACGTTGGCAGCACCATCTTTAACAAAGTGAGCATAATATATTTTATCTACCCAACACTAATCTTACCCAGACTACAATACAAATTCTATGTCATTGTCTAATCTGAATCACAATTTTATCAGTAACCTATTACCTCTTTTTTCCCTTTTTCCTCACTCTTATTTCTTACTTTTGTTGTTGTTGTTGTTATCACAAGCTAATTTCTGTATTAATGACTTTACTTTTGTTTTTCTGTCTACCTGGGAAATATTTCCCCAGAATTTTCAAGTATTGTATTTTTTTTTATTTTATTACAGTGTCTGATAAAATATTAACACATTAGGGAGACTTTTCCCAATAGCCTTATATGAAATAGTACATATCCACTTAAAATATTTTTCTTGCTTTACCTCCTAGTATTTAATCAACCTTCTATTACTTTATATTGTTTTCATTTGATTTCCCTACTAAAATATTTGCTGTATCCACTAGAATATGAATACAACAAAGTTGTCTGTTTTGCTCCTATTGGTCAAATAAGTTTGTAAATAATGATATATATGTTTGCTCGCTTATAGTTTGCATTGGATGTGGGGGGACAGGCTATAAGCAGGCAGAATTTTTATAGCTAAGGCTTAGTTTTAAGACTAAGCCTTTCCCACCCTTTTTGACATAGGGTGGAAGACTCTTATGAGGAATCCCATTATGCCTCAGATAAGTGACTTTGTATCAGAGACTTCCTTGTTTGTATATTGGATTAAAGGTTTTGATTTATATATTATAAAGTGGGGCAGACCAGGAGCTTGCTCTCTTTTGGTTCCTGAGATTAACATTAGAGAGGAGAGCAGAGAAAGGTTATGTAGAGGTGGCCAGAAGAAGCAGCCAAAATGGCGGAGTGCTGAAAGACAAACCAGTTAGCGCAGAGTTTGTGCAGAGAGAAGGAGATGAGGAGCAAAGGAGAATGAGGCTGGTGAAGTAGACACCTTTGATTCTAGGAAACTCAGATAAGTCAGTTGCTTTGTGAATGCTGAATGAGTAGGTTTTGGAGCCCAGTGTGTATTTTTACTTGACTGCTGAGTGCAAGCTAAGATTAAAGATAATGGCCCACCAGTTTGTGGCTCTGTTGTTTCATTACCGTCTGTCTGAATCCAATTTGAACCTGCATGGGCCTGTCAGCTGTGATGGTGGCCATGTATACTGGCTTTACAGCTCCATCAGGCTTATTAATTATGCATTAATCTTTGTATAACATAAGTTAATGCCTTAAGATTTGTTAATCAGTTGAGTGACTGACATATTGAATAAATAAATAACTGAATGAAAAACAAGCTAAGATTCCGCAGGTTATGGAAAACTCAATGTGCCAAGAAATATGCAAGTTTTAAATTATTTCAAAATATAGTTAGAATTTGTTTCATATAAAAAATAACATTGTTAATTATTGTTTTTTTCCAGTAACAATTAATTATTGTTTTTCTGTCTTAATCTACAAAATCTTAGGGCTCACTTTTCCTTTCTGGGTTTTCTGATATAAATAAATAACTTTAAGTGTTTATCATGTGTTTGGCATCACATTAAGTCATTGATATACAAAATAAAAGAAGAAGACTAGACATCATTAATCAGGGAGAATGTTAGTTAAATAAGTTTGTAAATATGATATATATGTTTGCTTGCTTATAGTTTGCATTGGGTATCGGGGAACAGGCTGTAAGCAGGCAGAGTTATAGTCTAAGGCTTAGTCTTTAAATTAAGCCTTTCCCATCCTTTTAATACTAAGATCTTTTCAAAAATAAGCTTTTCCCCACACCCTTGACTGTTGCATGATGTGGGGTGGTCCACTTTCATGAGGAATCCCATTATTGCCTCAGATAAGTAACTTTGTATCAGAGACTTCCTTGTTTGTATATTGGATTAAAGGTTTTCATTTCTACACTATAAAATGGAGCAGAGGAACCCATGCAGGAGGAGAGCAGTAAAAGGCCATGTGGAGGAGAGGAGAAGCAGCCAAGATGGCGAAGTGCTGAAGGAGAAGCCAGATTGTGCAGAGTTTGTGCGGAGAAAAGGAGATGTGAAACAGAGGTGAATAAGGCTGGAGAGGTACAAACTTTCGATTCTAGGAAACTCGGATAACTCACTGGCTTTGGGAACCCTGAATGGAAAGAAAAGTGTTTTCTCACTGTGGTATTTCTTGCCCTCTGGGTGCGAGCTAGGATTAAAGGTAATGGCCCACCAGTTCTTTGCTCCGTTGTTTCATTACTGACTGTCCAAATCTAATTTGAACCTGTACAGGCCAGGCAGCGGTGATGGTGGCCATGGTTACTGGCTTTACAGAGAACAACCATTATACAATTTTTATATGGGAAAACAAGTGCTATAATTAGAGAACATAGTTTTAAAATACACTTAGCACAGAGATTTTAGATGGTCTTTATTCATTATTTAACCATTATATAAGCTAACTACTTGCTTATAGCACCAGCAAAGCAAGGACATCTATTAAAAAATAATTAAAAAAATTTTTGATGCTAAAAAGTGCTCCAAAAGATTTAAATGGCCTCTACTGTCTTGTTTCCTTAAGTAGCACAGATCATAAAAATCTTTAAGAACATTTTTCTAAGGGTAAACCTACATCTTTAAATATCACTTATATCACCTGTATTCAATAAGAAAGCCTTTTGTTTAATGCTAATGACTTAATTTATCTAAAAACTGGGATAAGCATTATTGAATACTTATGGGTAGAAACATCTGCCAATGCAGATTGAAGATTATGCTGTACCATTGTAACTCTACATGTGTGGACCATAAAAAGTCAAAAGTGAAAGTGTTCTTAGTCCATTTCCTACTTTCCCTGAATATAAGTTTCTTTGATCTTGCTCAGTAGCTGTAACTGGGACACTTTCAAGTAAAAGAACCAGAAGTTTCATTTGTTGTACAATAGCCATACCTCACTTCCACGGGTTTATGTAGAGACACCAAGTCCAGATGAATTTTGAAGGGTTTTATTAAAGGAGGAGATTTATTAAATATGCTGGCCTCATATGGCTGACATGGGGGTATTTACCAAATACCCAAATCATGTGCCCCAAATACATCTCAGGCAGGTTATATACCCTTGATCACATATGGGCTTGAGGGTACCATGACATCATGACACAATTATTAGCAAGCTTACAACATTTTTTTTAGGGGATCCATAGAGACATTAAAACTTTCAAGGTAATACAGTCAAGGACATTTACGAATCTTTCAGTTTCTATCTCTTCTTCTTTGCCTAGGGGTATGTGACTATCAGGATTCCAGGAAGGGAGGATTGTGATTCCAACCACAATCAATGTAAGGTGGTATGTAAATTATGTCTCTTATTGAAGGAGAAGAAGTTTCTTAGTTAACTTTTATTTTAGATTTAAAACTAAATGACCCATTGTCTTTGCAAGCCAGAAACTTCTACATTCTTCTTTCTCCCCTCCCAAAAGGAAGGATGGGATAGGAAAGCCTGACCTTTTCTCCTAGAATATCAATCTTAATTTTGCAGCTTTTTAGTACCTTACTACACATTGAAATGGAGTAATTTTGCTTCCTGAGGGTATGACCATTATTTTGTTAATTTTCCAAGGATAATTTTTTAATTCAAATATGAATAGTTGACTCCTAATAAAAATATATAAAATTTGTATGGTGCAAAAAGTGGTAAAATAACTGTCCTCTTAAAGTGAAATTATAAAGAGTTTACATTACACAGTGGACTATCTATTTTACAATGATGTTAATATTACAAGAAGTGGGATGGAGGTACAAAAAAAAAGAGAAGTGTCAGAAGCAGAATCTTCAAAAAGCAAAATGAAAGCATGGAAAAAAGCAGAGAAAAGGATATAGAGAGTTTATCAATATTCTCAGTGAGTACAAGGAAGTGTCAGTAGAAATAATCCTTTGAACACTGGATTATTTCAGATAAAGGTATTGCTTACAAAGCATAGAGAAACAGGCAGAAGTCAGTGGAGAAACAAAATAATTTGACTGAAGATGGATCACAAAGAAAAAAGGCGTTCCTAAAATTCATCAAATAGTCTTACAAATTCCTAATGAACATATTGACACAAAATTAAATGACTACTCTTTTAGTACAGTGCTATGATAGGTGTGTATTATTTATATAAAATGTATAATATTTAATATAATGACTTAAATCTTAATATACAATTAATCATAAAACTAAGTTCTTTGGCCTGACCAGGTGGTGGCGCAGTGAATACAGCATCAAACTGTGATGTGGAGGACCCAGGTTCGAGACCCCAAGGTTGCCAGCTTGAGCACGGGCTCATCTGGCTTGAGCAAAGAACTCACCAGCTTGGACTGAAGGTCGCTGACTCGAGCAAGGGGTTACTCAGTCTGCTGAAGGCCCACACAGTCAAGGCACATATGAGAAAGCAATGAATGAACAACTAAGGTGTTGCAACAGCAACGAAAAACTGATGATTGATGCTTCTCATCTCTCTTCTCATCTCATCTCTCTTCATTCCTGTCTGTCTGTCCCTATCTATCCCTCTCTCTGACTTTCTCTCTGTCTCTGTAAAAACAAACAAACAAACAAAAAAACTAAGTTCTTTGTACCACATTGTATATTGGCTAAATCATACATTATGTTTGGTTGGCTTAGAAAGAAGACATATGTCAATGGAATAGAAATAAGCTATGCAAATAACTTTAAATATTTTTATTTTTCTTGTTTCCCATAGTTTTTATGGAATAAATATTTTATGGTGAATAACAACTTAGTTTTTGTTTTGTTAAATTTTTAGTCCTGGAATTGTTGATTAATCATATTAATATTCATTTTTCTTATTTTTTCTGTAAAATGTAAGTTATTCTTTTTAAATAATTTCTTTACATGCACAACTTGTCAGTGTGCCATCTGGAAAGACAAATGCAGAATTTTATTGTAAACTTTATCTGAGTGTTTTATTGTATCCTTGAATAAAGTGTACCTAATAAGTTGTACGATGTTAGTTGACACATCATCACAAAGTTTTATGAATTCAGAACAAAATAACATTTCAGATGATGATATCAAGAGAAATATGACAGATTTGCACAATCCCTTTTTTTGAGGGGGAAGATAATTGCCTTAAATGATTGGTAGTCAACCATTTGAACGCCACTAGTGGGCATTCCAGCTTTCATGGTGGGTGGTAGCGGAGCAACCAAAGTATAAATAAAAAGATAGATTTAACTATAGTAAGTTGTTTTATAAAGATTTATTCTGCCAAACTTAGCAAAAATCTGATATAAAGTACTTGGTAAGTAATTATTATTATATGCTTTAACTTGCTGTAACTCTGCTTTACAAATTTTATAAAGTAAAGTTACTTCCCTACTTTATAAATCACAATTACTGTGGAACCGGTGAGCGGTTAGAAAATTTTACTACTAACAGAGATACAAAAGTAGGAGGTAGGTATAAAGAGGTTGACTACCCCTGCCTTAAATGCTATTATCTAAAATGTTGCTGGATTTATGCAAAAAGGCTAAATTTACATGAGATTTAAAGTGATTCTTCTGAACTGATTTATACAGTAACTTCTTCATGCTTTGGGGAAATTTCTTTCAGCTGGACTTGAAGTATGTCTTTGTCTTGTTAAGTGAACATATTAGGAACTTTTAATTCAATAAATAGCCATAAACTCCTCTGAACCTCAAGGGATTTTACCTTTGGCTCTGATACTTTCCACTCTGAAATGCAATGGGTCAATCATTTCATCATGTGTTTCTGATAAACTCACCACCTGGGAAAAGAGTGAATTTATTCCAATCAGATACAGGAAAAATATGACTGCGGCTTTCAGTGTTCAGAAGTAAGCACATATCTCCTAGATATTGGAAAACAAGTTTGCCCTTAATATAACCTTTGTGTATTTTTTCTTCCTGCCAGTATGGTCTCACAGCAGAATTGAAAGTGAGTAAAGAGTGTCCATTAACAATCATCCACTTATCCATTTAGCTTGATCCTTTCAAGACTTGAGATAATTGTTGTATTTGATCCTTATATGTCTAGAGAGAGAATAAATTGAATATCTTTATGTCAAGATGTAAAACATAATTGTATTTTTTTTTTTTTAAAGTGGAAGGGACCCACTAAAGCAAAAGTTCTTATGCTCATCAAAGCCATGCAGTCCTGAATTACAATTTACTGGAAGAATTAGAGAAATTTTTCACTAAGTCCTGTGTTCCCTGCAACATTCATAAGCAGAGAGAAGTCAATAACAATAATAGTCACCATTCAGATTCTGATGTCTCATTTTATGTAATGCTGAAAACATATAAATTTTTCATGAAATATATAATTATGGTTAAAAATACCTCTGTTAGGGAATAATGTACTACCAAGTTTGACTCTAGGAAGTATCTACAATAATTGAGCTCAACTCTCCCCTCATTTTATCAAATTTAGTGAATGATCTTAATCTGGATCATAATGAGAATGATATAAATGTCATTTTATATTTATAAATAAGGCATATATTGCAAAAGAAAAAGTGTTGTAAAAACTCAGTAGGAGCACCGGTTCTTATACTGACATTCAAATAACTAATACAGGCTGAGAACTAACAGAACAAGTACAATACCAAAACCTTGGCTGGAAGTCCAGATAAACTTCACTAAGTATGGCACTTTTTATCTAAATAGTATGAGGATTTCTGTTCTCCTAAAGATAACATTTGGTAAATGTTCTCAAGTGTAAAATCACTGCTCTTCTATATTTGGAAGACATATAATACATAACCTAAATTCAGTGTTTTTTTCTCAAATACATACTTTTGGTACTGTTAATTATACCCTTTTCTAATGAATATAGATACTTGAATTAAATTATTTAATAATCATCTTTTTTTTTTTTATCGTAGTAAAGTTATCCTGAAACAGAGAGATACACCAATCATTGGTTCCTTAAAAAAGAGAGAGTACTTTTTAGTGCTTCTCTTTTAAGTACTAAATTCAGGTCAGTGTTACAGCTGGCTGACAGTTCGGCTCCCTAGAGGCATGGCTCTGTTCTTTCTGATGTCCACCTAGACAAATTCTGCCTGATATACAAAGCTGGTTTATCTTCCCATTATAAACTATTGTATTTAACTTATTCAAGTCTTTTTCATTTTTAGATTCCATTATTTAATTCATCCTTAAGGAAGCAAATTTTGGGGATGATTAAAATAAGAAGTTTAGAAACATTATGATAGCCCTCTGATAAATTATTCCTGGCTTATTACAGAGTGGTTGCATTGAAAGAAAGTAGAGGTTGACTGTCTGGGGAATCTTTTCCAGCTTTGTTATTTATTAATTGTGAGAACTTAAGCAAGTTATTCCACCTCTCGTGTTTATTCATATCAGAAATGCATGTAATAATAGTTCTACCTCAATAACTAGTTAAATCAATAACTTTAAGGAGCTTAGAATAGTGGCAAAGCCATAGTAATGCTCAATAAACAATATTAAATACTGTTCACTAAAATATACCTACCTTGAGACAAGTAAGGGATAAGTAAGGTGTTTTTGTCTCATTTACTTTTCCTATAATGTACAAAGTGCCTGGTAGATAATAATCACTGGACTTTTTAATGAGTTAATAAAATCCAAGGCATTTTGCCAAAATATTCTTACATCATTTATCACTTTGAAAATGCAAATAATTCAATGCTTAAAGTATAACTTAACGTAATTGATATAGTATAAAGTCTGTGAACTAACATATTAGGGTGGATCTGTATAATTTGAATGCTGAATGTACCATACCCTAAGGTTTGTTTAACCTTTGAGTTTTTTTTATCTTATCAATAAAATAGCGTTAATGAGAGGACACTTCTCAGCCATCGCAGGTTAGCTCAGTCGATAAGGTGTCATCGCAAAACACCATGGTTGCAGGTCCAATCCCTGTCCAGGGCACATACAGAAAGTGACCAATGAATGCACAACCAAGTAGGAAAACAAATGAATGCTCCCTCCCCTTCCCTGTGCCCCCATCTCTCTAAAATCAATCAATAAAAATAAAAACGTTTAAAGCCCATTTCTCAAATGTTATTTTAGGATCAAATAATATGATATGCCTAAAATTCTTAAGATACTGCTTAGAAATATAATAAATATAATATTCATATTATTATTATTGTTATTACTTATCATTTAGATGTTCATTAAAAGTATATGGGTTCTCTCTATGTTATAATTGCATTAACATTCACTAGGCCTACTTTATACACTTGTTTTTTCTTTCATTAACTTTTAAAGTATTTGTTTTCTCAGTAGTCATGTTTTATATTGTTTTATATTCCATCTGCTCTCACTGGTGTATGACTGCAATGAATGCCAACTGGTGGTGATTCATTCTAGTGATTTAAGAAATAGTGTTCTTTAGATATAAAATCAAGTAAGCCATTTTCTATGTGATCAATTACTCATGTCTTCCTTCCTTAAAAGAGTGATTTAGCAGGGATCCCACTCAGTCACCTCTCAGAAGCATGGTCTCCTCCAAATAAGTTCTTCATTTAAATGAATTATTTTTTGCCATCATGCCCCAGATTAGCTATACTTCTTTCAGGCATTAGTTATAATCCTGTGAGCAGTTTCTGAGAAAGATCTTCAAATAATCTTTTATGCTTACTGTCTTTTTTTGTTAATTCTCTCACTGACAAAGGACAAGCAAATCTTTAACTTCATTATTATAATTCAGTAAGTCTTTTTAGTGAAAACAATCCCTTTTGAAAGATTGCTATCTCTTATTTAATTTTCTCTCTACAGAATCATTTTGAACACACTCTGACTTCTATAAGATAACGTTTATCTAGTCTGCTCTACTCTTTGAAGACAATGGCTATTCACCTCAAATATCTTCATTCAGGTAACCAACTGATATATGTTAACTAACACCTGAGTGGTGGCATGTGCTTTGTGCTAAGGGTTAGGGAATAAGGATTTGGTTTGTGTTCTCTTTGAGCTACCACTCTAGCATAGGAGGAGATGGCTGAAAATGAATAAAAGAAAGGTGGCTAATGTGTTTAAAGCTTATATGAAAGGGATATAATTTATTAAATTTTGAAAAACAAAGCGAAATGTAGACATTGTACACAGGATATTAATTTGGTTGACTTTTGAACTTCAAGAATGCCCCTTATTGTACTGCCAGTCACTGTATTTTAAAAGACAGTCGATTTCCAGGAGATAGAAATCCATTTATTTTAGACATATAGGATTCTTCTCTCTTTTATTTTCTTCTGAAGCAGTGCTTAGGTGAATGAAGTAAAAAAACCTATGTAATCTTCAAAAAGATCACATTTCCTGAGAATTTATGAACTTCAGGAATCCAATACAAGTTTTTTTAATATTAAGAAGTTATCGCCATAATGCTCAAGTCTAGTAATCATTTTGTTTTGATGTAGTATATATATTTTTTGGAGCATGGAATAATTGCACAATCATAATTTGATTTTCAGAATGTTTTATAATAATAGACTTCTATACATGTAGGTTAATTACTTTTTATATATTTTTGATTGGTCAGAATGTTACTACCACTAATATAGAAAATTGTAATTCTATCACATACATATAGAATTGAGAATAAATTATATTTCAAAATTTCTTACAAAAGTTAAAATCATAGAATTTATATATATTGTTTATTTAAGTAACATTAACTTTTTTTTTTTTCACAGAGACAGAGAGAGAGTCAGAGTGAAGGATAGACAGGGACAGACAGACAGGAATGGAGAGATGAGAAACATCAATCATTAGTTTTTCGTTGCGCATTGCGATACCTTAGTTGTTCATTGATTGCTTTTCTCATATGTGCCTTGACCGTGGGCCTTCAGCAGACCGAATAACCCCTTGCTCGAGCCAGCAACCTTGGGTCCAAGCTGGTGAGCTTTTTGCTCAAGCCAGATGAGCCCGTGCTCAAACTGGCAACCTCGGGGTCTCGAACCTGGGTCTTCTGCATCCCAGTCTGACGCTCTATTCACTGCGCCACCGCCTGGTCAGGCTAAGTAACATTAACTTTTAAAAATTATTTGGAATTACTTTATATTCAGGTTATTGTTTGGATTATAACTAATATGATCATTTGTAAAGTCCCTATAGCAAATCAAAGTCCTGTAATATCATATTCAAGTTGATAAATGATACTCTTTACCTTGAGTTATATAAGAATGATTACTAGGGTTGGGTCTTTTAAAACGAGGGGACACATATAGTTATTTAGCTTGTTCAGAGCTTCCTTAGAAGATTTTGGAGACATCTTTAAGTCAACTGAGTGATCCACTGCCGGAAGAGCTACAAAGTACATATTAAACAAGGTTTGCGTACAAAATTCTGTGTTAGAGTTTGCTTCCAAGTTTTAGGGGAGAATTTGTATGGCATCTCCAGGGGTAGAATGAGTGTGACTGTCTCTTCCAGTCTGACTGAGCATGTGCATAAAATTGGCTACTGGTTGAGTGTTTAATGTTTGTGGAAATGATAGGGAGATAGTGTATGCACCTTTAGCTATTCAGGTTCCTTTTGAAAATCTACTTCAATTTCTGCCTGTTTACGAATATCAGTGGTGCTTCTTAGTTCTGGATTTTAAGAGCTTCCAGTATGACTTATTTTACCAGTAATGATAGTATAAAATCTTTTGAAATAAATGCAGAGAAGTGAACACAATCATAAACTCTACATCCAGAGTGTGTTTTTGAATTATCAATCTTCTTCCTTTTAACTGTGTGAGAAAAATTACTCTATGTACTCTGGTTTTCTCAACTGTGAAATAGGGATAATAAGGATACTAACCTTATAGTGTTTTCAAGAGGAATTATATGCATTCATAGGCATATAAGCACAACTCCTGACACATAAGTTCACTCAGGAAACATAAGCTTTATATATGCACAGTGCTGTGGACATTGAATGGAATTTATAGTAAGGTCTTATCATAGAAAACCCTGATGGTTCTTTATTATTGCCTCACCAGATCAAGTTTCCAAAACATCTGTGAACTGTTCCATGTTGCTCTGCTCTGTGCTGTAAGATATTAAAATCTCTACACTATATTATAGGTCTTTCTTGCTTTTAGTTTCCCATAAGGTTTAACCAATGAAAATAACCCAAAGTAAATAAAGGGGCAAACAGAGAGAGGACAAAATATTGATGCCTCTCTCTATTTGCTGTGGCATGGTATTAAACAGATTTCTCTCTCCACAGATGCTGACTATGGACTCTATTTCAAACTTTGTATCTGTAACACTGTTGTTCTTATTCTTTTAGGACTGCACATGAAAAATTTCCTCATTGTCATTTGTCACCCACCCTTGATGGTTCACTTAACACTGCCCACTCTTTTGTATATAATTCCTTTCTTCAATTATATATGTTAAACACATTGAGTATGACATCTTTCTTTATTAATATATCAAATATAAGACAAAAACAAAATGTGTCTTTAAATACTTTGCAGTTAACTTAGAGAACCCTGCAATGGTTCTGCTCTCCAATCACCTACTCTTCATCTGTTTTTAATGGGAAGAGTTATAGAGAATCTATGTCCAATTTTCTTTTTAATCTATCATAGTTCTGCCTTCCAAAGTCAGGTAAAGTTGCTCCAAGAGAATCTAACATAATTCAGAGATATCTAAAAATACATGATCCACTTCTTTCTCTTCTTAACTAGATGCTTACTAAACTTCTAATAGGTGTCTCACTCTATTTTTGTCATAAAAATAAAAAGAAAAAACAGAACAGAATACCCTTTTGGGAAAATCTAACTTCTGTTTCTTTGTTTTCAATGAAGGGGAAAATTCTGGAGGTTCTTTCCACTACTGTTTAAATGCTTAAAGTAGTGATAATAAAATAATAATAATAATAATGAGATAAGAACTAAGTATGTAATAACATTGTGCCTGTGGAAAGATGCAGGTTATGTCCCAACTCCTCAGTTCTACCCTCATCCTTACATTCTCCATGTAAGGATGCAAAGAAGAGTGTCTTAGAACTTCCAAAATTCCGCATGAAGGAACACAGAAAACACAGATATCTTGCCTGGAGTAGAGACTAATGATCCCAGAAAATAAGAAAACTGATTTATGAGTATAAGTCAGTTGGTCAAGACAGAAAATGGTACCATACAGAAGTGACTCAGTGTTTAAAGGCAAGGAAATATTTTTATAGATACTGTTCGCATTTGACAGTCATTTTTTTTCTGTTGCCTTCATAAATATTGTCTTGAAGATTTTACTTCCTTTAGGTATGCTATCAGAAAGTCAGTATTTGGAATTGTGTTATTAATACAATAAATGACCATGGGCTTAGTAGACATGTAAAAGTTATTATATAGACATTTAACTGCGAAGAATCCTTTTGTCATCTTTGCTCAACTGATTTCTAACTCAGTGCTTGGATCATAATAGATTATAAAACACTTGTAGGAGACAAAGCCATTAAATGCTGTATCTACAAGAAAGTCTACATTTTAGTATAGAAGAGATTTTAGCACAATAAATGTTATAATGTTTATATTTATAAATAATTTATTTTCCTCTGAAACTACTTATTGGATGCTAATCAAAATATAATAAAATACAAATATATATAGACTTTGTTTCTATAGACTTGATTCCTTTCCCACTGGATATCTTACACTTGCTCCAAAAAGTAAGTTTCTAAAAAGTTTCACTAGAATTTTGACTCCAGAATTCATTTTATGTCCATGTACTTGACAAAGTCATTATACGCATACACATTTTCCTTTTCATTGCCAACAGTTTCAAAGTTGAAAATTTCTTTTTTGGCTATGTACAGGGTGGAGCAAAAAGTAGATTTACAGTTGTGAGTACATGAAACAGAAAGTTTATTATTTTATTATTTATTAATTATAGCATTATTTTTTATACAAACAACTGGATACATAATTTTGCTTTATCCTGTATATTATTGAATAAACTAATGAAGATGGACACATGATAACTCCAAAAGTAGAAATGGTAAAAAAAAAAAATAAGTAAGATAAGTAACATAAACCCTGGAAGGATGTGTGCATTTCTTCTTGTTTATCATTTCCCTGGCCACATTTTCTGTTTCTTTTCTCTTATTAATATGCATTGCAAGCCTTTTTATTTACAGTGGTACTTTGAGATATGAACAGACCAACATATGAATTTTTTAAGATATGAGCTGCAACTCGGTCCGTATTTTTGTTTGAGATCTGAGCGAAATTCTGAGATATGAGTCGTGATTAAGTTTTTGTGGTTTCACTTCAAGTAAAGAAAGTGCAGTTTTAGTTTTGTTTAAAGTAAAGAAAATGCAGTTTTAGTTTACATGTAGTGTTAAGAAAGTGTAGTTTTAGTTTATGTGTCTGCAGTGCCTGCATCCCTTCCTCCCTCCCTCCTCCTCCGCCATTCACCTCCTTGAGCCGCACTCGTCTGTTTCCAAGGTAAGAATACAGTACTAAATAACATATTTTTCTTTTATTTCATATATTTTGTTATGCATTGGTAAAGTATACATGTGTGTTTCTTAATTAAGAAGATTTCTTTTTCCCTAATTTAGGATGGTTTGGGGATGTTTCACAGGGCTGGAACGGATTAAATCTATTTCAGTTATTTTAAATGGGAGAAATTTGTTTGATATATGAGTTGACTGACTTACGAGCTCGGTTTCAGAATAAATTAAATTCGTATTTCAAGGTACCACTGTATAAAGGATAAAGTCTAAAATGATGAGGAATACTATAAGCACATACAAGAAATTTTATATGAGCATATTATTTTTTAAATTACTGTCATCTTGTTCTCAGTGGATCAGGACTTACTCATTTCTATAGTTGATTTTATTCTCCTTTGGATTTAATTTTAAATTTTAATGAGGTAATATCTTTTTCCTCATAAATTGAAGAATAAAAATGAACTTCCTCCCTTTTTTTTCAGAACATAATTTTACTTTTAAGAAGGTATTGAAATTGAAACTTCCCTTGAGATTTTTTAACATTTTTTAGCTTGGGGCTTTTCATGTTGATCACTTATATTTACTGCTTTTTCTCTTAGACACTTCACAGAAATTTGTAAAAAAAGTTTTTCTCTCAAACATGAACAAAACTTCCTCTTAATTTTAAATTTACTTCCTTGATCCAAATTCTTTAAGGTGCTTTAGCCACATATGCAGAATTTCATAAAAAATAAATGCCTATAATTAAATACATATTTTTTGAAATATTATTTTATTTATAAACTTCTATTGCCTAATGGCATGAATATTTATTTGTAAAAGGAAAATAAATATAGTATTTAGAGTATAAAAAGAACATATTTTTTGTAAAGCTGCTGAAAATAATAGTCATGCTCAATTATGTCACATATGAACTAAAAGCAAGCAGTTTAGCTCTATTAGTTTCAACTGCATGAGAGTAGATTTTTAAATAAAATATTTTAGGAATTCAGATCACTTTTTTATTTAACATAGATTTGCATTTAAATATCTTTTAATATTATTTCTAAATTATTTGTTATTCATTGAGCAAAACTGATGGTTATTGCATTAAAGTTTTAATGTGTAAAGGTTGAGAATATTTAATAAAATTTCCTCATAATAAGAATGAGAGTAGATTAATAATGAAAAATGCATAATATGATCTTTCATTATAGCTGGAAGGTTAAGGAATTAATTTTACAGACCATGAAATGGAAATAACTTCCCCACTCTTTTATTAACTAATGCTTAGATCAGTATAATCAACTCTCCTATTCAGAGCATGTCTATATTGTCTTATTTAGTAGCACTAGATCAAAATTTCCATCAGTTCATTAGATTACTATAATTCGATAAATAATATGCACGTAAGAATTAGATCATATTACATGATTATTTCATGATGCTTTATATCATTTAGCAAATACATCAAGAGTTCTGAAACCGAAACAAGTGCGAATTTGTTAGCTATATTTTTTATAAATTAGGCAGTTTATTAGCATGATGCCATCAATGCTGGAAGCTACCATTAAGCAGGAAACAAAGGGAATATTTAGAGTACTGTAAGATTCAGAAATAGTACTTTCCTATTGACTGGGGAAGTTATAATTCAAAGTATGATTTTTTTAAAATTAAAGCCTGAGTGTACAAAGACACTCAGATAACATATACTAACACTCCACTACATTATAAAACTATATATTACTAAATAGGTGCAATTTGTGATGGGAAATAAATGTATAAATTTCTGTTTCAACACAATATTTTCCTTCAGTCACTGAAAATTTATCTCAGCACTCAAGAAAATACTTCCCAAGAAAGTCACGCTGGGGAAAGTGTTTGTGGGAGACAGAGACAAGGGCAATCAAAATGCCTCTGTGGCTCTCCCCATTAATATGATTTAATTGAATATACATGACTAAAACAAACAAACAAACAAAAGCTATATATCTTGCTCACTGACCAGAGGGAAAAGGAACGGGCTTAGTGTTACCATTGCCTATTTCTTTATTCTTTCATATTACCAATATGTTCCCAAGTTGCAGATTGTCTTTTTAGAATGAATGTGGCAAGTGTGATGTTCAATATTTCTGCTTGGAATTAGACTTAACTGCTGCTAGGCCCCATCCTCATTACCTTGTTCCACTTTTAAGTGGTCTTTTCAACGTTTCAAAACATCATCTGGAAATGCAGATGTAAGGTCTCACTTCTGCCCTCAAATCTCTGCTATTTTATGTCTGTGTAGGATAACAGGACGAGTGTCCCACTGTTACCTTTTCTCAAAGTGTGAATACAAATTTAACTATTATTGTTAGTTTTAACAGAACATTCCAAATAAATTCAAATATATCTGATCCTACACACATTCCATATGACTCTTGAAGGCAAAGTGATGCCATAAAAAATTCTGTGAGGATTTCCCCAAGCAAAGATTCATGTTTTCATCTAAGAAATAAGCAATAGAAATCTCATCAGTATTGTTAAGTTTTAGATTTTACAGTGAGTGATTAATTTTTTGGACATTTTGCTAACATTTTGCCATCTTTATATAATTAGTAAAAATATTTATTGACTCACTGAATTCTTTTGTATAAAGCAAAGTGTATATATTATTTAACGGTAAGCATGTCAATAATTAAAGTCCCTATTGCTCCATCCAGTCTGTCCTTGACGTTCATGTCATTAAAGAATGGTAATGAAGCATTCTCTCTGTCCCTGGCTCACTAGAAATACACAGCAAATCTTTCTTGTGTTATCCTAATGAACTGCTTATTTTGTACTACAGCAGAGTATAAATTTTTAACATTTTATTTTGCTATAGTGTGGTTTAAATTAGCTTTTGCTTTCTATTATTAAATATCATGACTTCAGATTCAGGTATGTCCCTTTTAGAACTTGTTTGTGTAATTTCAGAACCTTTCATCTAGAAGAACAATATATCTTTTGGTTTTTAAAAACCCCAACTCTTATTGGACATTTTGTTGTATTTTTAGCCATATGGAATATGATTGATACTTTCTAAGACAAATATGGTTACATAGTTCCCAGATCAATGCTACTATGATATTTTCAGTTTTATAAAATAATGATGGTATGGTATAGGATACTAGTAAAATCAGAGCCTATTCAGTCAAGGTGTCTGGATTTAAAACTTTGCTTCACCTCTTACTTATTTGTGACCCTTTATAGGTTTCATTTTCCTGTTATATAGGATGAAAGCAAAAATAACACCAAAATAAGAGATTTTTGGGACTTAAATGAATAATCCTTGAAAAATGATGAATACAATGCCCGACATATATAAGTGTTCAGTGCATGTTCACATAAAGTTGTTCTCCTTACACTTTAAATAGCCAAATGCACGTCATGCTATAATTAAAATCAGAAATATCTTACAACTAAAATAATGCATTTAAAAATGAATAAAATTAAATTTGAACAATTTCATGATTATGAGAATCATTAGAAAATATCTCAGAGGTACCATAAAGATGGAAATAAAAAATAATAAAAATATTTATTTTGACATGTTGATACAATCTCTATGTATGTTGTTTTGAACTTTACCAAATTGATACAATCTCTATGTATGTTGTTTTGAACCTTACCAAACCCTACCATTTTAGATATCAAAAACTTAACTTTATTTGTGTGTTGTGTGTATGGTCACTTACTCAAGTAGATAGACTCCCCTTTAGAGTTTGGTTTGGATGTGGAGACTTATGATCCCATGTAAACACACCAATAGGATAGAAAAAGCTTGTTATTTACATAACTAGATCTCTGGGGAGAGCAAGCCAGATCTCTTAAGCAGTCTAAGATGGCTAGAGAGAGCGTTTTATAGTGATTAGGGCACTGGGCCAGGTACCAGTTTGCTCCTGTGGGCAGGACAGAGGAGTTTAAATTTCCTGTCTGTACCCAATGAAGGAACACACAGACTTCCTTATCAGCCTGTCTAGATTTGGGGCTCAAGGAGAAGAAAGAGAAGTCACACATTTAAACTATTAGTAGTCAAATATCAAAAAATGTTGTCAATTTCCTCATTATTCTGTGACCCTAAATTTTAATATTAAAATTGGCTGAGTTTAATTAAGTACAAACCCTTTCCTGCCACATTTTATTCAAAGATGGCTTTGACTGTTCTTTGTTTATTTTTTGTTGTTTTTTGTTTTTACAGAGACAGAGAGTGAGTCAGAGAGAATGATAGATAAAGACAGACAGACAGGAATGGACAGAGATGAGAAGCATCAATCATTAGTTTTTTGTTGTGACACCTTAGTTGTTAATTGATTGTTTTTTCATATGTGCCTTAATT
This sequence comes from Saccopteryx bilineata, assembly GCF_036850765.1. Lineage (NCBI taxonomy): Eukaryota > Metazoa > Chordata > Mammalia > Chiroptera > Emballonuridae > Saccopteryx > Saccopteryx bilineata. The sequence continues at coordinate 292,305,489 of NC_089490.1, forward strand.
GTGGGCCTTCAGCAGACTGAAAACCCCTTGCTCGAGCCAGCAAACTTGGGTCCAAGCTGGTGAACTTTGCTCAAACCAGATGTGCCCGCGCTCATACTGGCGACCTCGGGGTCTCGAACCTGGGTCCTCAGCATCCCAGTCTGATGCTCTATCCACTGCAACACTGCCTAGATAGGCTTGGCACTTGACTGATTTTTACTGGATATAGTAATTCTTATTCATCTATTTTTTTGGGGGGGGCATTAACTTTAATCCTAGCTTGCACCCAGTGGGCAAGAAATGCACACAGTGGGAAAACACTTCCCTTTCCATACAGGGCTCCCAAAGCCACTGACTCATCCGAGTTTCCTAGAATCAAAGGTTTCTACTTCAGCAGCCTTATTCACCTATGTTTCCTATCTCCTTCTCTCTGAACAAACTCTGCACAAATTGGTTTCTTCAGCACTCTGCCATCTTGGCTCCTTCTCCTCTCCTCCACATAGCCTTTCTCTGCACTCCTTTTTTTAAAATTATTTTAATTTATTGTGTTTACATAGATTCTAGTGTTGCCCCGAATGCATACTCCCTTACCCGTATTCCCCTCAAAATCTCCCTCCCCCCTCTAATAGCACCCTCCCCCCTTCTCTTCAGGTTTATCACATCCTATCATCCTCTTTACCTCTGTTCTCTTTTCCTCTGGTCCCTTTGACTTCTCCTTTGTCTCAATTCCGTTTCTCAATTCACATTGTTCTTTGGATTCCTCAAATGAGTGAGGTCATATAAAATTTTCTTTTTTTGCTTGGCTTATTTCACTTAACATAATAGTTTCCATGTTCATCCATGTTGTTGCAAAAGGAATGATTTCCTTCTTTTTCACATCCCCATAGTATTCCATTCTGTATATGTACCACTGCTTTTTAATCCACTCATCCACTGACGGACAATTGGGCTGTTTCAAGACCTTTGCTATTTATTGTGAACAATGCTGCCATAAACATGGGGGTGTATTTCTCCTTTTGAAACAGTGCTATGATGTCCTTGGGGTATATTCCAAAAAGTGGGATAGCTGGGTCAAAAGGCAGTTTGATTTTTAATTTTTGAGAAATCTCCATACTGTTTTCTACAGTGGCTGCACCAGTCTGCATTCCCACCAGCAGTGCAGGAGGGTTCCTTTCTCCATATCCTCGCCAGCACTAATTCTGTGTTGTTTTTTGAGTGCTATTCTGACTGGTGTGAGGTGAAATCTCATTGTGATTTTAATTTCCATTTCTCTAATGATTAGTGATGTTGAGCATTTTTTCATAAACCTATTGGCCATCTGTATGTCCTCTTTGGAAAAGTGTCTATTCATTTCTTTTGACCATTTCTTGATTGGATTGTTTATCTTCCTGGTGTTGAGTTTTACAAGTTATTTATAAATTTTGGTTATTAACCCCTTATTAGACGTATTATTGAATATGTTCTCCCATTGTGTAGTTTGTCTTTTTATTCTGTTCTTATTGTCTTTAGCTCTGCAAAATCTTTTTAGTTTGATATAGTCACATTTGTTTATCCTGTCTTTTATTTCCCTTGCCCATGGAGATAAATCAGCAACTACATTGTTTTGAGAGATGTCGGAGAGCTTACTGCCTGTGGTTTCTTCTAATATGCTTATGGTTTCACAGCTAACATTAAAGTCTTTTATCCATTATGAGTTTATTTTTGTGAATGGTGTAAGTTGGTGGTCTGGTTTCAATTTTTTGCAGGTAGCTGTCCAATTTTCCGAACACCATTTTACTTTATTGTATGCTCTTACCTCCTTTGTCAAATATCAGTTGTCCATAAAAGTGTGGGTTTATTTCTGGGTTCTCAGTTCTGTTCCATTGATCTGTATGCCTGATCTTATGCCAGTACCAGGCTGTTTTGAGTACAATGGCCTTATAATATAACTTGATATCCGGAAGTGTGATACCTCCCACTTTATTCTTCCTTTTCAAGATTGCTGAGGCTATTTGTATTCTTTTTTGGTTTCATATAAATTTTTGGAATATGTGTTCTATAATTTTGAAGTATGTAAATTGATATTTTAATTAGTATTGCATTGAATGTATAAATTGATTTGGGTAACATAGACATTTTAATGATGTTTATTCTTCCTAACCATGTGCACAGTATATACTTCCACTTGTTTGTACCTTCCTTCATTTGTTTTATCAATGTTTTATAATTTTCCGAGTACAAGTCTTTAATCTCCTTGGTTAAATTTACTCCTAAGTACTTTATTATTTTGGTTGCAATAGTGAAAGGAATTGTTTCTTTAATTTCTCTTTCCGACAGTTCATTTTTGGTGTATAAAAGTGTTTCTGATTTCTGAGTATTAATTTTATATCCTGCCACCTTGCTGAATTCATTTATCAAGTCCAGTAGTTTTTTTTGACTGAGATTTTAGGGTTTTCTATATACAATATCATATCATCTGCAAATAATGATAGTTTTACTACTTCTTTTCCAATTTGGATGCCTTTTATTTCTTCTTCTTGTCTGATTGCTGTGGTTAGCACTTCTAGGACTATGTTGAATAGAATGGTGAAAGGGGGCACCCCTGCCTTGTTCCTGATCTTAAAGGGATTGCTTTTAATTTTTGCTCATTGAGTATGATGTTGGCTGTGGGTTTGTCATAGATGGCCTTTATCATATTGAGATATGTTCCCTGTATTTCCACTTTGCTGAGAGTTTTGATCATGAATGGGTGCTGAATTTTATGAAATGCTTTTTCTGCATCTATTGAAATTATCATGTAGTCTATCTTCTTCCTTTTGTTTATGTAATGAATCACATTGATTAATTTGTGAATATTGTACCAGCCTTGCCTCCTCAGAATAAATTCCACTTGATCAAGGTGTGTGATTTTTTTCATATATTGCTGGATCCATTGTGGTAATATTTTATTGAAGATTTTAGCATCTGGATTCATCAGGGATATTGTCCCATAATTTTCTTTCTTTGTGTTGTCTTTTCCTGGTTTTGAAATCAAAATTATGCTCGCCTCATAAAAGGAGCTTGAAAGTCTTTATTCCTCTGAAATTTTTTTAAGTAGCTTGAGAAGGATAGGAGTTAGTTCTTTTTTAAATATTTGGTAGAATTCACTTGTGAAGCCAGCAGGCCTGGCCTTTTGTTTGTTGTGAGATTTTTGATAACTGTTTGTATTTCATTTGTTGTAACAAATCTCTTTAGGTTTTCTGATTTTTCCAGATTGATTTCTAAAATATTGTATGTTTCAAAAATTTGTCCATTTCATCTAGGTTATCCAATTTTTTGGCATACAGTTCTTTATAGCATTTTCTTAAAATCCTTTGTATTTCTGTTGTGTCAGTTGTTATTTCTCCACTCTCATTTCTGATTTAATTTATTTGAGTCCTCTCTCCTTTTTTTTCTTGGTGAGTCCGGTTAAAGGTTCATCGATCTTCTTTACCTTTTCAAAGAACCAGCTCCTGGTTTCAATGATTCTCTGTATTGTTTCTTTAGCCTCTATGTCATTTATTTCCACTCTGATCTTTATTATTTCCTTCCTTCTACTCCCTCTGGGCTTTACTTGCTGTTCTTTTTCTAGTTCTTTTAGATGCAGGTTAAATTGCTTATTTGAACTTTTTCTAGCTTATTACGGTATGCCTGTAGTGCTATGAACTTCCCTGTCAGTATTGCTTTTACTGTGTTCCATAAATGTTGAGTTGTTGTATGCTCATTATCATTTGTTTCTAGGAATTTTTTTTCATTCCTTCTTTGATCTCGTTGTTAACCCATTCATTATTTAATAATGTGCTATTTAGTTTCCAAGTGTTTGAGTATTTTTCAGGTTTTCTGTTGTGGTTGATTTTTAGTTTCATGCCATTGTGATCAGAGAAAATGCTTTATATGATTTCAGTCTTTTTAAGTTTGTTGAGACCATTTTTGTTCCCTAACTTGTGGTCTATCCTAGAGAATGTACCATGAGCACTTGAAAAGAATGTATATTCTACTGCTTTAGGGTGAAAGGTTCTGAAGATATCTATAAAATCCAGTTGATCTAGTGTGTCCTTTACATTTGCTGTTTCTTTGTTTTTTTTCTTGAGGATCTATCTAGTGATTGATGTTACTGGAGTATTGAAATTGCCTACTATTATAGTAGTGCTATTGATCTTGCCCTTTATATTCATCAAAGTCTGCTTTATATATTAGGTGCATAGATATTTATAATGGTTGTATCTTCCTGTTGGATTGCTCCCTTTATCATTATGTAGTGACCTTCTTTATCTCTTACTATATCCTTTGCCTTAAAGTACATTTTGTCTTATATAAGTATTGCTATCCCAGTTTTTTTTTATTTCCATTTGCATGAAATATTTTCCATCCTTTTACCTTCAGTCTATGTGTATTTTTTGTTTTAAGGTGTGTCTCTTGTAGACAGCATATGTATGGATCCTGTTTTCTTATCCATGCAGCTACCCTATGTTATTTTATTGGATCATTTAATCCATTTATATTTAATGTTATTATTGATATGCAGTTGTTTATTGCTATTTTATTCTTTAAAACTGTATTCCTCTTTTGCTATATTCTTTTCCCCCTTTGATCTGTTTACAACAAGCCCCTTAACGTTTCTTGCAGCATTGGTTTCATTGTAATTAATTCCTTGAGTTGTTTTTTTTTTTTTTTTCTGGAAAGCTTTTTATTTTTCCTTCAGTTTTAAATGATAGCCTTGCTGAATAAAGTAGTCTTGGTTGTAGACTCTTGTTCTGCATTACTTTGAATATTTCTTGCCATTCCCTTCTGGCTTCAAGTGTTTCAGTTGAGAAGTCAGATGCCATCTTTATGTGGGCTCCTTTGTAAGTGATAGCCTTTTTTTTTTTCTAGCAGCTTTTAATTTTTTTTTTTATCACTTAGCTTTGGTATTTTAATTATTATGTGTCTTGGTATAGATTTCTTTGGATTTTTCTCTAATGGAAATCTTTGTGCTTCTTGAACTTGTGTGACTTTTTCCTGTATCAATTTAGGGAAGATTTCAGCTATGATTTGATTGAACAAAGTCTCTATCCTTGTTCTTTCCTTTCTTCTTCAGGAACCTCTATGATGTGGATGTTATTTCTCTTCATGTTGTCACAGAGCTCTCTTAGAGTTTCTTCAGACTTTTTGAGTCTCTTTATTTTTTTGTTTTGCTGCTCTCTTCCATGCCTTCATTTATCTTGTCCTCTAATTTGCTGATTCAATCCTTAGCTTCATCCATCCTGCTTTTAATTCCTTCCATTGTTTTCTTCATTTCTGATATTGTATTTATCATTTATGACTGAATCTTTTTTATTATTTATTTCTTCTATTTTTAAAAAATATAATTGTAAAACAAATGTGAAGCAAAAAAATATTACTTACCTTTTTTAACCTTTAATCATGTCCAAGCACTAATCCGTACCACTTTATCTTTTACTTATTAGTTTTATGTTTTATCTGTTGAGCTTCATTCTAAAATCTTAAAAGAAATGGGTTCTGCATTGTACTAATATTTTTTCACATAGCTTCACATATGTTAGCATTTAATAAGGATTTACAAAGTTGATAAGTCAATTAATCATTAACTTATATAAGATCCTTTCAACAGTTTGTTGATATAGCATAATGAATAAATTATAATTTATAATGTAAAAATACATTTTTATTAAAATCAGGCTGTTCTTTCTATACTCTCCCTGTACTTTAGAATAAAGTACCAGTATTTTCTATAAAAAAATACATTTTGAAACATCAGTAGCGGCATCGGAGCCTGTGTTAGGCAGACACTGCATAGACCTATGGGCTAGCGTGCCCTCAGCTGCTTCTGGCCCTGGTCCCTGTCACTACCCTGCTTCCCTGCACCTCAGGCTGGGCTTGGCCAGCCAGGATGCCGTGCTGCCACCTGCAGCCCTGTTCCTGTCCCAGTCCTAGTTCCTGGAGCCAGCCTAGGGCAGGTGGGGGCTCAGTGTCCAGCTAGTGATGATGAATGCTGGTGTTGATTAGCACTGATGACAGACAAGTGGTTCTCACCATCCGTTCATCTATCCAACCTCCCAGGATCCCTACACAGAGCAGTGTGTGGCAGATGGTAGAGCATCAGGCCAGGTATTCTGGACAGGGCAGGGCTTGAGTTTGAAGCTATGAGAACAGTATATACAAACTGGTGAGGTTTTCCTGTTGATCTTTTCAATCACAGATAGAGGCAGTTTTTTAAGAAACCTGTAAATTTCAAAGTCAGAATTTCAGTGTGAAGGATTGTGCTGAGTTTTTAATGATTTTAGTTGGTAACAAAGCAGACCTGGATCATCAGAGACAGGTTAGCACAGGAAGAAGGACAGCAGTTAGCACAGCAACTGAAGGGTAACTTAATGAAGACGTCAGCAAAGATTAGTATGACTGCAGATCAAGCTTGCCATGAACTTGTCCAGGTTCTAAGGGAATTTCAAAAGCAGGAATATCCTGTGTCGCCAGAACCAACACGGAGGGGGGGGAGACAGGACAGGTTGCCATTGTGTCATTTTCTAAGAATACCTGGAGTTTTAGTTACCATCTCCTAAGAAAAGCCCTCATATCCTCTCCTCACGGTTTAGGTCAGGCTGCTACCTTTCTGGCCTGAAACAAATGATCACAGTGGTGGTAGCCTTAGACCAAGAAGCTGGTTAATCTTTTCCATGAAGCTAATCCTATGATCATTTCAAGACAGATTTAGAGGAAACACTAAAGCTGCTTCAAAAATTATCTGATTATTTAAAAATATGTATCTGTATGAACAGACAAATAGATATTTTTTTTTCTTAAGGGCTTACATTTTAATGGGAATGAATCGGATTTGAAATCTAAGTTTTTTGCCAAACTGAAGACATGGGTTTTGAAATAACTTTTAACTTCTGGAATCAATTTATTTTTACTCTAAATAGAAACACAAAGAGGTTCTGGCCAGTTTGCTCAGTGGGTTAAGAGCAGTCTCCCAAAACAAGGTTGAGGATTCCATCCCCAGTTAGGGCACACACCGGAAGCAACTAAAACATTCATGACTGAGTGGAACAACAAATGCTTCCTCTCTTTTCCATTCTTATCTCTGTTTTTCTGAAAGTAAAAATTAAGCCCTGGTCAGACAGCTCATTTGGTGGATGGTTGAAGTGTTTTCCAGGAGCTGGGAGTTTGCTGGTTTGTTCCGAGGTCAGGGCACATACAGGAGCAGCTCCATGTTCCTGTCTCTCTTTCCCTCCCCCTCACTCTAAACCCCCCAAAACAAACAAACAGAAAATCTCAAAAAACCCAAACCACAAAACAAACAAACAAACAAAACCACCCAAGGAGTTTTTTTTAATGTGAATTTTTTCCTATCTCTAAAACTTTTGATGTCACTTTCAGTTACCTTAAATACACTGAATCAAATCCTCAGAAGTGAGACGTCTCAGACCCTCACTGATGCTACAACCTTTGTTTTCCAGTGGCTAGAATACCAACATGCCCATTGGATTTTTAAAAACTGCTTTAAAAGCCTTTATTATTGCTCCTACTCTTAAAGGTGGTAATATTCTATGTGGACAAGTATTTAGACTCAATCTACACTTAGACATTTCAATATTCTTGGTTTTCTAATTTAACTCTTTTCACAACCATGTTGAGAGTAAAAATAAAGAATTCTTGCCTATCTTCCTGTTTAAGTATTTCTGGATAAAGGATTCAAAATGGCTAAAACTGTTTTGGTTTATAATATATAATATTATATACATATATATATATATACACATACACACACATATATATAATATGGAATTATATGGAATATATATATATATATAATATGGAATTGATCTTTCCAGGTTCAAAGATGATTAATGTTTTTTGCTAATACTTTTATACATTATTTTCTTATCAAACTGGTTAACAAGTGTTTTTATATGTTTGTAAGCAACTATGCTTTCATAGAATACCTTGTGACTATGTAAAGATAAGTATTTAATTCTCACTGTTCATTTTTAACTGACAAAGAAAAAAGTGAAAACTGCAGAAATGGTGGTTGGAAGAAAGTTTACTTGCTGTTCTGATCCTGGTTGCACCCACTTTTGGCCAGTTACATAGCTTCTTAAAAAACCTTCTCGTAGAGTACAACAGTATGAGAATCTGAATCACCTTCAACATCCCTACTAGCTATTGACTGTTATATCAAGTAGTGTGTGTAAAACTTTAAATTGACAATTAGATTAACTGTGATGACTTCCAATTTTGTTTTTAATTCTGTGGAGTATATCGCTGATTTTGAGATAATAAGTGGTATTCCATAGTTGTCACTTTATTGAATGTGTATAACAATCCCATGAGGTTCGCAAATCAAACCCTTGTAATAACTTCAAGTGCTAGAATTATTATTAATCAGTTATCACAAAAAAAACCCAAAACATATCACACAACTGAGACCTTCAAAAGAAGTTAGTATCAGAAGATGGTTATAAATATTACATACTCTGATAATTATGACTCAGTTGAAATAATCATATAGGCATTATATTCTTGATTTGTTTTTAATTGCTGTCATAAAAAAGTGTTCTAGATCATGTTGTAGTTGATTATCAAATGAATGTAAGCATACTAAATTTCCAAGTATATTCAAAGTAATAAATGAATCTTGTAGGATACTATAGACTAAAAATAGTAGTGAGTGAAATAGACAAAGAAATAGACAAAAACAGATTTTAATGTTTATATTCATCTCAAGAATATGATCACTTAAAAATATATTTCTTTAATGCAAATCAAAATGGCAATGAGATACCACCTCACACCTGCTTGATTAGCTGTTATTAGCAAGACAGGTAATAGCAAATGTTGGAGAGGCTGTGGAGAAAAAGGAACCCTCATACACTGTTGGTGGGAATGTAAAGTAGTACAACCATTATGGAAGAAAATATGGTGGTTCCTCAAAAAACTGAAAATGGAACTACCTTATGACCCAGCAATTCCTCTACTGGGTATATATCCCCAAAACTCAGAAACATTGATACGTAAAGATACATGCAGCCCCATGTTTATTGCAGCATTGTTCACAGTGGCCAGGACATGGAAACAACCAAAAAGCCCATCAATAGATGACTGGATAAAGAAGATGTGGCACATATACACTATGGAATACTACTCAGCCATAAGAAATGATGACATCGGAACATTTACAGCAAAATGGTGGGATCTTGATAACATGATACGAAGCGAAATAAGTAAATCAGAAAAAACCAGGAACTGTATTATTCCATACGTAGGTGGGACATAAAAGTGAAACTAAGAGACATTGATAAGAGTGTGGTGGTTACGGGGGGGAGGGGGGAATGGGAGAGGGATAGGGGGTGGGGAGGGGCACAAAACATATGTATCCTGATTTATTGATGTCACCCCATTAAAAAATAAATATATAAAATAAAAATTAAAAAAAAAATAAATAAAAATATATTTCTTTATAATTCATATATGTGGACTTATTATTAGTATCAGTAATAGTTATATACTAAAGTTATAGTAATTAAAGTCAAAGAAATAGATTTACTAACTATGACATTCATAAATTTTTGGAATTCTGCCCAGTATTATATAATAAGACTTAGAAACTCAAATGCCTGATGCCTATGAGAAACAGGAAGGTCATATAAATTAATGAAGAAATTAAACGTCCATAAGAGAAAGTTCTGGCCTGACCAGGTGGTGGCGCAGTGGATAGAGCATCAGACTGGGATGCAGAAGGACCCAGGTTCGAGACCCCGAGCTCGCCAGCTTGAGTGCAGGCTCATCTGGCATGAGCAAAGAGCTCACCAGCTTGGACCCAAGGTCGCTGGCTCCAGCAGGGGGTTACTTGGTCTGCTGAAGGCCCACGGTCAAGGCACATGTGAGAAAGCAATCAATGAACAACTAAGAAGTCGCAACGCGCAAAGAGAAACTGATGATTGATGCTTCTCATCTCTCTCCATTCCTGTCTGTCTGTCCCTGTCTATCTCTGCCTCTGTATAAAAAAAAAAAAAAAAAAAAAGAGAAAGTTCTGGCTTTGTCTGGTTGGCTCAGTAGTAAAGCATTAGCTGGACATGTGGATGTCCTGGGTTCAATTTCTGTACAGGACACACAGGAGAAATGCCCATCTGCTTCTCTCCCCCTCCCCTTCTCACTTCTCTCTCTCTCTCACTCTGTCTCTCTCTCTCCTTCTGGCAGCCATGGCTTGATTGCAGCGAGTTGGCCCAGGGTGCTGAGCATTGCTCCATAGCCTCTCCCTCAGGTGATAAGAAGAGCTCGGTTGCTGAGCAACAGAGCAGCACCCCAAATGGCTGAACATCCCCCCTAGTGGCTTTGCCAGGTTGATCCTGGTCAGGGTAGATCCCAATTGGGACATATGCTGGAGTCTGTCTCTCTGCATTCCTTCCTCTCACTGAATTAAAAATAAAAGTTCTGATGACTAAGAAGTTAAAACACATAAAAAAATATTGTACTAATGAAACTTTTGGGTACAAGATATACCTGGAGCAAAAAATAAAAAAGAAACTAATTGATTACCAAGGAATATATTTTGTTTAAAACATAGAGGTACTACCATGTTAGACACAAATAAGCAATAACATCATTTGGGAGCTATATAGACCAAATTAGGTTAAATATAAGGGGAAGGAGAAACAAGGGAAACAAGTAGAAAGTGCTTGGCAGAAGTTTTGGGATGCAGGACTCCAATACTGAAGGAGAGATCCAGGGAATTCCCAGATTAATTGAACAGGTAGGTACTAGTATGTTCCTGGACTAGTGGGCAAATTAGCCCATTCCACTGTTGTCGTTCAGTGACTGAAGAAAAGTTGTCTTTAAAGAGGTGATATTGATCTTCCACTTTTTTGTACTTAAGAATCTCAAAGGAGAAAATTTAGATGATTGACAAAGAGTTTGCAGCTAAATTAATAATAGAGACATATAGAAAACTATGCAAATAATAGCAGAGAAACCATAAATCATAGTATATGTAATTTTGATAATGTGAGATTAATTATAGTCAAAACAAAGCCACGTTTGTGGAAGTTATTTATAATATAATATTGAGAAAATGATTGCTATAAAATTATGTAATTATGTGTTTAGAAACAATACAATAATGATATCTAAAAGAAAACTGTCACACATGAACTAGCAATTTATGAAATTAACTGAATGACATAAATATAAAGTGAAAATGGCTTAATCTCACTAGTAGAGTCTTTAAGAAAATCCAGAGGGAGTGATTTATAGGTAAAATATCTTGACTTTTGAATATTCTCAATAATATGGTGCTTCTATCCCAATTTCTAACACTATGTTAGCTAATACTATTCTGTCAGGCAACAGCAAAGACAGCAAGTCATAGAGTGCACTGTTGTTTGACCATATGGCCTCAAAGAGCTGGTGTTTCTATTTTATATAAACTATCAACTAATATTTATTCTTAGAAATAGTTACATGTTGTTACTGAAATTTAGGAAGCAATTAAATATTTAAGTAAAAAGACATTTTTTTACGGTTGTTTAGCTTGCTTTTACCCATACTCTTCTATGCAACTATAAAAAAAAGTGAGCTAACAGCAAGCCAATGACTAGGAGATTATGGATATAATTAAAACTGCAGAAGAGAGAAAAATATTATTTTATTTCTTTTCTGTGTTGGCTTGTGATTTTATTCTGACATTTGGAATTGATGGACTAAAATCTAGTGAAGTCCCACTATCATATTTTTTTAGAAGCAAAGATTATTGAATACTATTTTAGTTTAGTGTGAGGCTTTTTTAAAAAAGGAAATATTATTTGTGCTTTTTTTTTAATTTTGAAAGTACTTTTCAAATAGTGACTTAATTATAATTAACCAGAATTTAACAAAGGGTATTTGAATTTAACAGTTTAGTCTATAATCAATATGGTATTGAACACATACACATTGTTATAAATTTGAGTATAATTTATTTTGTTTATATTTGTTTTCTTTTAATCTCTCAAGTATTCATATTTTATCAAATTAAGAAAAATACTATATACAAATATTGAGCATGTCATTTGATATTTGGAAAATATTTTTATCACATCATCAAGTTACAAAGTGCTAATCTAGCCATATGAGATGTTTTAGTGAATATAATAGGTAAAAATTGTGGCCCAAAGAGCCATCCATTGTTGGAGGTGTTCAAGGAGAGAACATAAACTCCAGCTAGTTTGCAAAATGGACCTGGGCAATCAAAGATGCCTTGCTCCCTCTCTTGTGCATGGAACATATGTTCCATCCATCACTCCCAATTAGGAATTGTTTCTAGGATGGAACCATGAGACAACAAGATGGTGTTGAACCATCTGTACAGTATATGTGACTAAATGAGTTAAGCCTTCTATGTAAACTTTTATAATTTTGGCAGGCAGATGCAAATATCTCTCATGTAAGTTTTCTTACTTGTTATATCTGCCACCTACTACTTTGGAGTGTCCTGCCTTTTTTTTTAGTCTTTTGTTGCCCTCCTTGTGCAGGGATCAGTTTGCAAACCAGCAACCATTCTAGTAGACATTGGCAAACAAAAGCATTAAATCTTGAACAAACTAGACCCTGGCCAGTTGGCTCAGTGGTAGAGCATCGGCCTGGTATGCAGGAGTCCTGGGTTCGATTCCCGACCAGGGCACACAGGAGAAGCGCCCATCTGCTTCTCCATCCCTCCTCCTCTCCTTCCTCTCTGTCTCTCTCTTCCCCTCCCGCAGCCAAGGCGCTGGGGATGGCTCTGTGGCCTCTGCCTCAAGCACTAGAATGGCTCTGGTTGCAGCAGAGCGATGCCCCAAGATGGGCAGAGCATCGCCTCCTGGTGGGCATGCCGGGTGGATCCCAGTCGGATGCATGCGGGAATCTATCTGACTGCCTCCCCGTTTCCAACTTCGGAAAAATACAAAAAAAAAAAAAAAATCTTGAACAAATTAGATATCATGTTGAATGTGATATTTGCTGTGGAAAAAATTTATTTTAAAGTAAATTGAGAGGAGTAAAATGGATTTGGGTGGTTTTAAATAGATTGTTTAATATTGTCCTCACTGCAAAAGTGGCTTTTGAACCAAGGCTTATAAGAAGGTACACAATTAAATTCTTAGATATCTGGGGAAAGAATGTTCTAAGGGGACTGATCAGTTCAAAGGGAAAATGCTTAGCATTTTTAAGGAACAACAAGGAGCTCAGAATAACTGGAGTAAAATGAGTTAAGAAAGTACAGGAGAATAAGACCAAATAGATAACAAGAAAGTGATCTGGAAGACCCTTTGTGAGGGCTGACTCTTATTGTAGAAAGTAATTGATAAGACTTAAATAGAAGAATGAGGTGCTCAGACTTACCTATTTGTTTTAAAGTAAAATAAATGCACCCCCTATCTATTCTGTGTTCTATAGTCACTAGAATTTTCTAAATATTGGAAATGAAGGATAAGAGAATAAGAAGAATGAAGAATAACTGTAAGGATCTTGGTCCGTGCAAGTAGAAGGATAGATTTGTCATCAAGGGACACGGGCAAGCTGAGAGTAGAATAGATTTAGGGGTGAAAATGAAAAGTTAAAGTTTGTACATATCCCATGTAAACATGCAAATAAAAATTTAGAATAGTTAGATAAGCGATTTTCTACCTTTTTCATCTCATAGCCCACATAAACTAAGTACTAAAAGTCTGCAGCACACCAAAGAATTTATTATATTTTTAACCATTCTGACAAAAAATTAAAAAGAACAGATATAATTTTGATTCATTCACACCAGATGGCTATTGCTGTGTTGGCTGTTGTCATTTTTTTAATTTGACACTCTAAGGGAAAAAGGGTCAATGTCACCTGACTCAATAGTTACATATTGCATTGCATATTTCCAAAATTCTTGTGGCATACTGGCAGGACCTGGGAGAATGAATAAGGTCATCAGGCACCAGAATTTAAGATTTAAAAAGAGGGGGAAAAAAGTTGACGGCCAGGATTACTTCAAAATGAGATAGAAAGAAGAACAGGGACCAGTCAATAAAACTAAGTAAAGTAAAAGAATAACCAAAATAATGAAAATTCCTGGATACCAATTATTATGCTTATGCCAAGGTAGAATGAATAATCAACAAGGCTTAGTTCAACCACTGGCTAAAGTAAAATGTTGCTGCCTTTTTTTAATTTTTTTTGCTTGCTTTTGTTTTTAGTGCTGTTTTATTTTCTTTACCGGGTGTAATTTTTAAGTCATTGGATTTTCTTTTACGTGTCTGAGAGCAAATTTATATAATATCAAGGCTGTGTAATAAAGTTCAAAAAATGTAGATAGGTTTTTCTCACTGAAAAGAAATTAGATATTGACATATTATTCTAAGAATAATTGAACATTAAATATAAAACAATTAAGATTTAATTACATTTGAAATAATGGTTACTCAATTGAACCTAATTTAATTCCATTTTAAGTTTACACAATTGAAACTACTTAATTTATCTGCACACTATGAAGTAATTTTCCTAAAATTTTACCAACTCCACATCTGTGATAATCAAGTGATGAAAACTTGTGTTATTGGGTGTGCTGTGTGCATCTAGTAAAATAAAATTTAAATCGCAATGGATGCCTGACCTGTGGTGGCGCAGTGGATAAAGCATCGACCTGGAAATGCTGAGGTTGCCGGTTCTAAACCCTGGGCTTGCCTGGTCAAGGCACATATGGGAGTTGATACTTCCAGCTCCTCCCCCCTTCTCTCTCTCTGTCTCTCTCTCCTCTTTCTCTCTCTCTGTCTCTCTCGCCCTCTCTCTCTCCTCTCTAAAAGTGAATACATTAAAAAAATTTTAAAAATTAAAAAAATAGTTAAATTGCAGTGGATGAATATTATCATATTTACTTTTCTGAAGAAATTAAGAATTTCTTACTTGCCAGCAAGAACATAAAATCTGATCTGACTCCTAAATGCATTTTTTCCTACAATAGGAATTCCCTAGATTATTGGAACATTATAGGAAGTATCAGTATTACATAGATCTGGTAATTTCATTGATCATGTCAGATTTACTGATTTATAGCAAAAAAAAAAATTTTTTTTTTTTGGTGGTAGAGACAGAGAGAGGGACTAATAGGGACAGACAGACAGGAAGGGAGAGAGATGGGAAGCATCAATTCTTCATTGCTGCACCTTAGTTGTTCATTGATTGCTTCCTCATGTGTGCCTTGACCCGGGGGCTACAGCAGACTGAGTAACCCCTTGCTCAAGTCAGTGGCCTTGGGTCCAAGCTAGTGAGCCGTGCTCAAACCAGATGAGCCCACGATCAAGCTGGTGACCTTGGGGTTTCGAACCTGGGTCCTCTATGTCCCAGTCTGACGTTCTATCCACTGAGCAACCACCTGGTCAAGCAACACTAATTCTTAAATATACCTATTAAATATGAAATTTTTTAACTCTGTCTTAATAAATATTTAATATATCAGTCATTTCCAGATCAAGGAAAGGAAGAACTCTCAATCTAACTTCATTATTTAATTGCCAGAGAATGGTAGTCAGATTAACGTTTTTTTAATAATGGAGCTTAAAAAACGATTTGGTAAACTATTTTATCATAGCAATTGTAAATCTAAACTTATAGGTAGCTTGGTTTGTTGTGGTACTCTTAGCGTAAATAAGCATGGCAAACCCATACAGGCAAATGATGTAACTCAATTTCTCCATATCTGACAACGTAATTCTTTTTTACGTAGCTGTTATATATGCTGTCATTAAGGCCTCCGTAAAAATTGTTTAGTTATTCTCATTTATCCTTTTAGTGATTATAGAATTAAGGGATTATAAGAGACATTAATAGATATCTTATTCATTTTTTTTCTGGCCACCTTGGCACTCTACATGACCCTCCTCAAATATTTGTTTGCTTCATGCTGAAAGAGCTACTAGGAACAGCAAAACTAATTAGTTTCTAAGATACAACTAAAACTTTCTAAACTAAAATGAAAACTAGAAAGTTTATTTTCTGAGGCATTCTAATAAGAAAAAAAATCAAATAAGTCCTAAGTGCTCAGTATGTTTTTTTCTTAGCATTACATTAAATCTTTAATATGTATATTAGCTATTGATGGCAAAGTTATTAAAATAGACTTAGTTTTCAAAAATTTTACAACATAGTAACATAACAGAACACAAAAGTGCCTCTTATAATTTAGTAAGTATAAGCTATTTAAAAAGTCGTGGTAACAGACTGTTCAATGTCAAATTTCTATATAAATTTCACTTAGGAATTACTCTGGGAGCTATATTTACTCCTTCAAGGATAAGTGACAAAAGAGAAAGAAAAGGACAATTAATGGCAAAGGAAATTGATGACAAGTAATCTCTGGGAAATTTATATCTTTTGGTTCAGGTTATATTTTTCAGGTTAAATCAGGGCAAGTTCTCTGTATGACAATCTTTCAAAAATTGCAAAGAATTTTTATACAAATTCTTCCTTTCCTCCTTCTTTACCATGTGTGAAGATGGCTGTGTTCTGTTTTCTGGACCATCAAATCATTAGTAAAATTTTACAGTCTTAAAGGTTTCTTGTCTTTAGTCTACATGTTACTTATTCTTCCAAGATTTTCTTAAATACAATGACTCTGCATCTTCTTAATAAAATGATCCATTAATTTTTATTTTTAGTTTGTTGATACACACTTTAAATATTACTCAGGCTATATTCCATGAATTGTCTGATCATGAAGAAAAAATCAAAACTATTATTTCTTATTCTGAAAACTACTGTTGATGGACAAAGAGTGTCTTGTATATTTTTCTTCATCTACAAAATGTTACTGACTGAATTATTCTTAGAATTCACTAGTTGATCCCATAATAAAGAATTCTACAGAAAACCAAAATTAATCATTAACAATTATATTTATAATATTTTCTATTCCAAATTTATCTCATAGTCTATTGATGGGTAAACACCAGTGACTCAATATGTATACTTGTCCATATTTAAGTGAATGTAGCAGAAAAATCACAATTTGTACTAAAGGCCTTTTACAGTTTCAATACAGTTTAGTTCCAAATCACATGCAGTAACATAGCTGCTTTCTCCCTGAGTAAACTATGTTTTACCTTTACAGATGTAAAAAATTTCTGTTATAAGTGAGATCAGAATTGCTTCTAGGAATTAAATAAAATGTTTTCTTTTTTATAAATACTAGTTTATTTCATAAAAATACAAAAATATAAATATACATTTATAAAAATATGAATAAATTAACACCAAGACATTCTTCAACTAAATAAATATGGCAGTAATAATCATTCCTATTTCTTTAGGGATATATTCTTTTCCATTTTAATTTACAAAGCAGTTGCACAATGTTTCATTTAATAGTAAAGTTGACTGTAAGTCAGTTAAGAAAACATTTATAAAGTTCTTATGTCTAAGAAAAGGCACAAAAAGCCTTTATGTATTTTTTATTGATTATTGATGTGATATACTTTTCTTCAGAGATTCTTAGGCAAAGAGGGTGAACTGGTTATTATTATTTTTTTTAAAAAATCTATGTCATTCATATTCATTCACAGAAACTTACTGATTAAGCAAACCCTTACTAAGACAAAACCTATGTATTGTTTGTATTTTTGACTTTTCAAATATTTCCTCCAAGGAAGAGAATACAGGCCACTCAATCTAGTAACAAAGAGTACTTCCATTAATTGATCAAGTCATAAATACTCTTAATCTCGGTCACTTTCATCACCCCCATACATATCGGCCAGTTTTTTAAACCGAGGCCCCCAGTCACTGAGATAATCATAATCTTGGTTACAATCTGCTGTGAGAGATTCTAAAGAACTGAGTGAATCAGCTATGGAATCATTCCCTTCATAGGCGTATGTGGCCAGTGAATCATAAGGAGGTGCACATGGGTCTGAGTCGTTTTCTTTTAATTTTCGATGAATAAAATCTTGTACATCAATATTTTCCCACAGAGGTACAGTCCTTCTTATCTGAAAAATAGTTTCCGGCATTACATCCCTTCTTAGTTTACTACTGTCTTCTCTAGCTTCTGGATTCCTTAATGTGCCGATGTCAAAAGCTTGAGTATCTTCTTCCCCACCGCCTTCATCATTGTAGGTCACGATGTTGTCCCGGACATCATCTTTTGAAATGATCAGAGGTTCCTTTTTTCTTTGCCTCTTCAGTGCAGCAAACAGCACAACTAAAACTATTTAACAAAAGAGAGAGAGAGAGACAGAGAGAGAGAATATAGTGAAATTTCATGATTCAGATTTAAATTAAATATAACACACCTGTGTGAATGAAATTGGGTGTGAAAAGTGGTAAGAATGCATAAAATGAGTAACTGTCCTATACCAATACGGGGTGCTTTGGGCCAATGACTGGATGCACTGACCTGATAAAGGAGATGTTATGCTGGCATTTATTTATTTTCAAGACTCACTCTCCCATAGAGTTCTGGCATTGAGATAAGCTTTATTCAATTATGACTAATGCAATGGGACAGTTCCAAACTGTGAACTTCCCCACATATGATATGCTTTCTTATTTTTCATTATATTGCAAGAATTTAACATATGCATATATTTGACAGTAAACATATTCAAAATAAATACATAATGCAATTAAAAACTACATTTAAAAATACAAAAAAAAACCCATGATGTTTCCAAAGTATACATATTCTGTTGAAAATGGACCACATCGCTGAGTTGAAGAAAATTTCCCAAAAGCACATTTACACACTGCCTGAAAGAAATAACACACAGGTTTCCATTACTTTAAGGCAGTTAAATGTTTTGTCAGTACTATTCACGTTTCATTAAAAAACAAGAAAATGTTGGTTCAAAATCTATTATTTCTCTTTTCAATCTTTGTTTCAAGATTACACAAGCAAACACAGTTACATTGAGACTATACTTCACATTGGTCCTTGAGGCCGTTATAACTCTACCAAAAGCCTGTCCACTGCTATTGTCATATTGGTCAAAACACATACCTCAGCTTCTTGTAATTAGTAAAATAATTTGTGAAAAAAAAATCATTAGAAGCATCTTTAGTTAACCTCCATAGAAAGGGCTTTGAGTCTGAGCTATATTCACAATCATTTTGAAAACAATTAAAAAAAACTGTTCAGCAAATTTGAAACCTATCTTGTTTTGTTAACCAGTGTCACCTCAATAAATTCAATAAAAAATAAAAAAAAAACTATCTAGTAAAAATGAAATGTAACAGTTAAGTTCAGCATAGGTTTACAATCCAACAACCTAGTGAACCATGTGGTAGAATAAGAAGGTTCTTTCTCAACATAATAGTGACAGCAATAATTTATAAGTTTTCTAATATTTGTAAATAAAAAAGCTATATAAAATTATTTTAAAAGCTTATTAGCTAATATAATGTGTACTAACTTTCACAAATGATCCTTAGAACCTATTCTGAGTATTTTCTTCCCTGCCAGGTCAAATTATTGCTTTCCTCTGAACTAAGGTTATTAATCTGGGGAATGTGAATGGAAGGAAGAGAAGCTAAGAAAAGAAATAGAAAAAAAAGGTATCATTATTTTTAGTAAACTATGACTGGAATTTAATATTTCTTTCTATTATAATTTCAGCATAAACTATAGTGAGAATAACAATATTTGTGATGATTAAACTAATGGAAAACACTTATTTTGTATTACATTATAACATGTCTGAAATGATCATCAGACTTGTACTAGAGCAAGAAAGTACGACAATAATCAAGCACACTTAACTTTTTTTGTTCAGTTGACAAATATATTTTGTTTTGTCTTATAAATCTCATTTCTATAAATTTAAATTATTATCCTAAATAGGCCCATAAATTTTATCTGACTACTAAAGATATCCAAGGAACCAAAAAGGTTAGAAAGTCCTTACATAGGTTTTAGGCTCCTACTTTGCCTTGCAACATGGATATAAACTAAGAACTACATTTCTTTCAACTGTAACAGAGTATATCTAAAATATTATTGCCCATGCTGTACCACTGCCTTGCAAAGAGCAGACTTCTTAATTACAGAAATGCAGTATCTGTCCAGACATTGGTAAACAGCCTCAAACTAGCAGCAAGACTGCATTGGAATTTGATAATGAAATTTTCTGAGCTTTTCTTATCTAGTTCTAACCAATTTTAACTAAAATATTAGAAAATCACTCCACATTTCGGCAGTAAGTAGGGGAAGTGAACAATAAGTGTGCACCTTCCGTGTTGCTCAGGAAAGAAAGGTGGTAGCCTTTCCGGCATAAAAGAAGCCTTCTAGGGTTTTTCCACCGGAAAATACACAATTTAGTTGAATAATACTATAATATCTTCAATAGATGTTATAGTATTGTTAGTATGACTTGTATCCCTCCAATTAAAAAAAAAGTAACCGATTTTGAGGTGCTTTTGTTATATACATGTGTGTTTTATATTAATACAGGAATAAAAAATTAAATTTGAAATAACATGATATCATGTTCTTAATTGGGAAAGTAGAACTATCTGAGCAAATAAAACAATATGAAAAGCACAAAATTAACACTTAGCTAAAAGATTAAGCCAAAAATTCATCTCCGTGGGGATTCAACAATATTTTGCAGAGGAGCTGAACTTTCTAGCAGCAGGGGGAAATGAGGACTGCTGATGGTGATGGTGGTGGTGTGTATGTTCTAACTCCCTGAAAAAATGTTTTTCTAAGTAGTTGGATCATTTCAGCTGAGAAATAATGGTTTCCCTTTACTTTCATCAATCCCCCACTGACGTCCTGCAAGGATATCTGGCCAAAGGGATTTCATCCAGATAACTTGAAAGGATTGGCAATGAAAAAAAGCCAGCACATATGGGCACTGGAACATAAATTTGGCTAGCTCTTCTGCCTTAAGCATAAGTATTTTGGATGAATATTTGTTGGAAACAATTTTGGGGGAATGTTTTACAGTGGAACAACTGTTTAATTGAATTAAATCGTTGTCCTGCTAGGGCATGCTCAAATAAAACATTTGCTATTGGAAACATGACTTTATTTAGAAAACATTAAAGGACTAGATATTCCACAATGCTGTAGTGATATTTTAAAAATGAACATAAACTTTAAATTTGGTGTATTGCACATACATATAATTTTTTATGAAAAAAAGATCTTATTGTGACAAATATCTACATTTACCATTTAGATGTCTGATATACCTGTTTGTTAGTAATATTATTTGTAAAGGTAGTCTTTGGTTTTGAGAATAATGTTTAGAAAGGAGAATTTGAAATTCAAATAATCTAGGTTTTAATGGTAATTAAAACACTCTAAGTGGGTGACTTTGTGTAAGTTATTTAGCCTTTCTGTATAAGAAATACCTATCTTATAGAGTGGATATCAAAATTAAATCAATTATAAAATTCCAAGTCATTAGAACAGTACCTTGATTAGCACTAAACTGTAAGATTAATAAACATTAAAAGGTCACTAGCTATTTTATCCTTGTTTTTGATCTCTAGAAAGCTAGACCTATTTCCACAGACAAAAACTCAAATTTGTTTCCTGGTTGAAAGGGCGATTAAAAAAAAAAAAGTTAAAATAGTCCATCTTTGTTGTAGAGAAGAGTGCTTTCCAGTGCAGGATCACTGGGCAACGAGAGAGAATTCCGTGAGTTAAATAGTAGTTGGGGGTGGAGCTTACCCAGCAGTATGATGACGCAGAGAAGGATGGCAACCAGAGCTCCCGTGCTCAGGCCAGCCGAGAGGACCAAGGCCTGTGTGTTGCAGGACTGCATGTTTCCGTGATTATCACAGGCACACACACGGATAGTGAGTGTGCCAGTGCTGCTTTGAATTGGATAATCATTGTCAAAGATTAAGATTGGTAGCAGATAGGTGCTCATTTTGTGGCGGCTATACCCATGTTTTCGAGTCATGATTCCTGCTGTGTTATCTGGGGGCAGGGTGGGGGGGAGAAAAAGGGGGGGAATTAACTCACATCAGTTTTTATTTTGTATCGTATAGTCTCATAATTTATTGTTTTAAAAAGTACTCTATACCTTTATTATCTACAATGGTGAAGTTTGGATTGAGGGGATACTCTGGCACTGGTTCAAAGAAGAATTTGTGGCCTCGGGGAGGATCATCTTTGTCCATAACGCTGACAGTCTGAATCAACTAAAACAAAATACATTAAGTGAAGCCCAACAAAAAAGCAGCGCTTGTTATTAAAAGACATTTTTACTCAGTGCCTGTGCTTTAAACATACCACTGAAATTAAAAAAACAAAACAAAACAAAAATATGCCGTCTTCAGAAAATTATGCCGTTTTTTTTAAATGATTTCATCTAACGTAACTGATTTAATTAAAAATTGAAATGTTCACCAATCAGAGTATCTCTATGAATCAGTCAGATTTCTAGCAAGTGTGATGTCCAACCTTAAAGAAATATTTGATCATTCTAATATCAATCGTCTTTTCACATTTTTAGAAAACACTAGTTTGTTCTGTTATACTTGGTTACCAATCTGTTGTCTCCACTAGATAATGGTTGTCTCATAGGCAGAGAACATAACAGATAAATTAAAAAAAAAACATAGTGCTCAGCATAACTGCTCCTATAGATTAAAAACACTATTCATATCATTTTGAAAAATAAGCAATATGTCACATGACATCAGAAATCAAAAGATTTCAAAGCTATAGGCCACCATAACTACAATCTTATTGCATATTTTATTCAAATTATTTGCCATTCTTTTAATAGTATTTGCAAAGTTTAGAAAGATATGCAAATAAATGCATTTAAAGTTTTATAAAATCAGTGTCAATGTGAAGAAATTACAGAACCTCTTAGTTGTGCCTACTGTAAGTCAGAGGTATGCTATAGTGTGATGATTAGAGCAGCAAATGACAGATTGGTCACAAAAATTCCACTAAGCACTTCATTGTAGAAAACATCGGGGTGCCTGTTTTTCTAGTCCTGGGTCTGCCATCTGTGTGATTTGAAATCACAGTCATTTAATTACTCTTACTTTCAAATTTCTCTTCTACCAAAACAAACAGTTGTACCAATTCCAGATATCATAGTCTAACATTTTTTAATTATTGGAATGTCACAGTAGTTTAATGTTGTTATGATCATTGTGTACCTTCTATAGGCATCCTAATCTGCATGTTCACTAGTCAAGAATTGTTCTCTGTAATTTCATATTAACCACAATTTTATTCATTTAGACAGAGTGACATGTAACCTTTTGTCTTTTTTATATGATACTTCTGAAAGTGCACAATTATCAATACAAACTGAATCCACTGTTTCTTTTTTTGCATATTGGTCCATGATATAGAAAAAAATGTATATAAGGCTTAACATTCATGATAAATATTCTGTCCCAGAGAAGCAAAACCATATCTTCTATTTTATAATATTTTAAATCATAAACAATATTGGTCTTTTGACTATATGATTTCAGTTTTTTATATAATTAGATGAACCATTGTTTAAGCTAATTTTTAGAGGGTACCTTAAAATATATTATATTTTCTTTTTAACCTTGTTAATTTTTATAATAAAATTGTTTTACATCAACAGATAAAAATGACATAGAAATTTTAATGGTAATAGTATAAGTTAAAATAATTATTAATATCAATTATACTTTATTATTACAAGAAATTAGTACTATATCAACAACTCACATGAATCAATAAAAGAAAAACATACTAATGCACAAATAAGTAAAAAATAACTATGAACTTTAATCAATTCACTTGTATCCCTCCAAAATATATTTTCAAACCCTAATCCTTATTATGTAGGTATATGACCTTATTTGGAAGTAGGCTCTTTGCAGATGTAATCAAGTTAAGATGGTATCATACTGGATTAAGTGGGCCCTAAACCAATGAATGGTATCCACATAAAAGGAGAGAAATTGGGATACATAAAGAAATACAGGAAGAATATCATGTAAGAGTAGAGATAGAAATTGGAGTAGTGTGGGTCCCCAAGCTAATGAATACCAAGGATTGCCAGCAACCACTGAAGCTAAGAAGTGGCAAGAAAGGATCCTCCCCTTCAGCCTTCTGAGAGAGCATGCACCTGCTGTTGAATGCAAACCTCTAGCCTCCAGAACTATGTGAGAGAATTTATTTCTAGTGTGTAAACTAATTTGTATAATTTATCATGGCAGATTTAGGAAACTAATAGAGCTGGGAAGAGTCTTTTAAATGGCCCTATAAAAAAATAAAAATAAATAAATGACCCTATACTAATGAAAAATGTTCGACCTCAATAATTTTGGAGGAATACATAGTAAAATTATGAAATATTACATATTGGCAGACATTTAAAATCAAGTGTTGCCCAATAAGCAGTTATTAACATTTGATGGGGGTTATCACTAGGTATAAGATATATTTGGAATGCTATTTGGAAGCATATAAATATAGATCAAAATCAATTATTTTTTACTTTGAGAATTATATCAAAGAAAAATAATACCGAGTAGTGTATAAATATAAATGTACCATAAGTCTCACTGTAGTGCTTGCTGTCTGATAGAGTAGTATTTGTTTGATAAACAAAATTTCTATTAATAAATACATGAATGAATAAGCTATTAATGTGTAGCTATACTATAAAATTAAGCATCAAATTAAAGATAGTCATTTATTAACCTGAGAATATGCCCATTACATATTGCAAAGTAAAAAAAAGAAGAGAAAATCTAAATAATTGGTTAAAAGTTATCTCAGTAAAATTTATACAGTTACTGTTACTTATAAAATACCCTATCAGTGTCAAAAATGCACATATTTTGCATTTAACTAAAATTATTTTGCGATATCTGAAATTTTACTTCATAAGAGGATTTTGTAATTTTCTACATTTTTTAAATCTCGATAATATTAAAGGTGAAAAGCTACACTTAATATAACATATCAAACGTGGCAAAATATAATCAACAAAACAATGATTATAATTCCCTTTATATTTACATAAATATTTTTATTTTTATATTTTGTTTTATTTCATGTATTTCCATTCTCAATATAATTTATTATGAACATAATTATGAATCCAGATAGGAACTTTTTATGTACATAATATTCATTATGTATCTAGTATATAAATTAAAGCACATATTTCTATTGTTTTCTATTTTAGCATGGAATTTATGATAAAAAACAAGATTAAAAGTCATCTTTTTCCGATTACTGTGAGTTTTTAGTAAGGGGAGACAAACAAGTGACATAGAGGATTGACAATACTTTGCATGAAGTAAACCTGTGCAAGTCCAAGTAATGCAATGCAATCTGCCTTTGTGAAGAGGAAATATTATTTTCAAATTTTATAATAATTTTATTTACCTGCCCAGGTTTTGCATTTTCACAAACAAATGTTTCATAGTACATGGCAAATTCCGGAGCATGGTCATTTATATCAAGAATTCTGATGAAGACAGGAATGTGGCTACTTTGTTTTGGGTTATCTGCAACAAGAACATGTATAAGATTTCAGTCTCATTTGCAGAGAAGCAGTAACACTACTTTCCCCATTTGTAACTAAGCAACAGATCATCCCTGTGGTAGTCACTACTTGATTAGATTGCTGATGGATATCTTAGCTTTCTTACATGGTCCTGATAGAAAGCATGATAAAAAGAGGAGAATGGGATTGATAATAAACTTTTATTTGTAGAAGATAACTTTCTCATACTAATTTATTAATTTTAGAAGATTAGATTATATTTCTATTTTACAGTAAGGTATAAAGAAAACCAAGTTCAAAAGAGATGAATATTGAGTAATCATTAAAATAATTTAAAAATCCAATGCACTCTAAATCATTTCTTTCAAATCTTTCTAATGCTAAAATCATTCCAACTCAAGAAAAAGTCTACTTAGTGCAATTATTTCACCACTTTGGTGAAAAAGAATATGTTCTGATAGATGTATTTCCAACTTACTTATTTCTGTGGCTATAATGGTGATGTTGTGCCATGGAGATGATTCTCGGTCAAGGGGCTTTAACGTGAAAATGGAACCATTTTCTGCATGAATACTGAAAATCCGGTCCATATCAGTGTGTCGATCAACAGAGTATCTAGCAAAAAAAGACACATAAATACATGTATCGTTTTAAGATTCTTAGTTTATCTACTGTTTCTTAAACTTATAGGCAACTCACACAATGTTCTAATAAAGACATGGCCAGTAAAATGCTGAGAAATTATTTGAATTTTTATTTAATGTAATTGTTATTTAGAAAATTTTATATATTTGGCTCTTTCTATTATTAAAATTCTATTATTGGCCCTGGCCGGTTGGCTCAGCAGTAGAGCGTCGGCCTGGCGTGTGGGGGACTAGGGTTCGATTTCCGGCCAGGGCACATAGGAGAAGCACCCATTTGCTTCACCACCCCCACCCCCTCCTTCCTCTCTGTCTCTCTCTTCCCCTCCCACAGCCAAGGCTCCATTGGAGCAAAGATGGCCTGGGCGCTGGGGATGGCTCCTTGGCCTCTGCCCCAGGTGCTAGAGTGGCTCTGGTCAAGGCAGAGCAACGCCCCGGAGGGGCAGAGTGTCGCCCCCTGGTGGGCGTGGGCGCATGCAGGAGTCTGTCTGACTGTCTCTCCCCGTTTCCAGCTTCAGAAAGATACAAAAAAAAAAAATAAAAAAGGAAGTTAACTTCAGCTTCTTCAAAAAAAAAAAAAGAAAAATTCTATTATTTGTGTACTTTTAAATCATTATTTATGCTTACAAACATTTGTGGCAGCTTTTAAGTAAGGTTTTAATTGTCATTTGATTTAATTATTCAATTATAAATCCATGCAGTGCTTGAGACATATTAAGTAGTTATATTAAACTTGAGAGAGTCAACTGAATTGGATAAATAAAAACTATGTTTAGAAAAACACACTAAGAGCATGTATCCACAGAGTCCTTATGAGCATAAGTGAACGTGGAGAGGCTGTTGTAAAACACATTGCTCTTATATGACTCTATTCAAAGAACATCTGAGCTGAATTGAAGGTCTTCCTCTAATCTCCCCATTCAACCTATTATAAATAAAAACAAAATTACATTACTGTGCAGTTCCATGAATATTTCTCATTAGGTCTGGATGTGAAAGATATCACCATAAAATTTGTATCATTCTATGGTTAGAAAAATAATGTCATACCCTAAAGGATGTTCATCTCCATAGCCCTAGAATCTGTGATTATGCTACTTTACATGGTAAAAATTACTATGCAGATGTAATTATGGTTTAAAAAAATTGCCTGACCAGGCGGTGATGCAGTGAATAAAGCATTGGACTGGGACACGGAGGACCCAGGTTCAAAATCCCAAGGTCGCCGGCTTGAGCACAGGCTCATCTGGTTTGAGGAAAGCTCACCAGCTTGAGCCCAATGGCGCTGGCTTGAGCAAGGGGTCACTCGGTCTGCTGTAGCCCCCCACCCCCGTCAAGGCACATATGAGAAAGCAATCAATGAACAACTAAGGTGCTGCAATGAAAAATTGATGCTTCTCATTTATCTCCCTTCCTGTCTGTCTGTCCCTATCTGGCCCTCTCTCTGTCTCTCTGTGTCTCTGTCACAAAAAAAAAAAAAAAAAAAAAAAATTGAGGCAGAAATTAACTTTAATTATTTGGATGGACTTAAAGTAATCATATGAACCCTTAAAAATAGAAGAAAGTAGAAGAGTCAGATGTAGCTTATATATGAATCACATGGGAATCTTGTTAAAAACAAATTCTTATTCAGTTGGTCTAGTGTGAGAGCTGGGATTCTGCATTTTTAACAAACTCTAGGTGAACCCCACATGCGAAATCCAAGGACAAGAGTTGTAGAGTGAGGTGACAGACCATAGGATAAACTGGTTAGAAAAAGAACAGTGACAAACAACTAAAAGACTAATCAGCATCTGGTTGCACCTCACTTTTCTAGATATCTATTAAAAGCACTTAGCAAATCAACATTTTTTAATCTGGTTAATTAGGGAATTACAGTTCCCATTATAAATCTCTAATATATTTACTATCAGACACTGACTTTAACAAACATAAGTAATATAATATTTAGGTTTCTAATGATTGTGAAACATAGGCAATTTTTAAACATTGAATGAAAATATATTTATCTAAATGGGTTAATTTTTTTTTTGTTTGGGCAGTTTTAATAAAGAACATGTGACTTAGTCTATTAGTATATGTACTATGGTGAACTTTGGTGAACTCAGAGTTCAAAAATAATTTAAACAATTTAACATAGTACATGATGGGGCTTGCCTAATTATTTTCCACTAAACTTTCTAAAATAGTTTGCTCAAATTCATAAATATTGTTTTAAAGTAAGTTTTGGGTATATTACATATATATACATACACACAATCTTAAAGGTAGAATATCTAAACTTTTTTTTTTTTTTTTTGTATTTTTCTGAAGCCGGAAAAGGGGAGAGACAGATGACTCCCGCATGCGCCCGACCGGGATCCACCCGGCACGCCCACCAGGGGGCGACACTCTGCCCACCAGGGGGCGATGCTCTGCCCTTCCGGGGCGTCACTCTGCCACGACCAGAGCAACTCTAGCGCCTGGGGCAGAGGCCAAGGAGCCATCCCCAGCGCCCGGGCCATCTTTGCTCCAATGGAGCCTTGGCTGTAGGAGGGGAAGAGAGAGACAGAGAGGTGGAGAAGCAAATGGGCGCTTCTCCTATGTGCCCTGGCTGGGAATCGAACCTGGGTCCCCTGCACACCAGGCCGACGCTCTACCACTGAGCCAACCGGCCAGGGCAGAATATCTAAACTTTAAATAGTTGTTTTCAGATTTCTTTTTGTACCTCTCGCCCAAAATATGGAACCAGCTCAGTTATCTTCTTGTCATCCTTTGGAAGGGTAGTACAATGAATGAGACAGCTGCATGGAAATGGTCACATTCCTTTACTTTTTAATCATGATTGTAAGTCTTCTACACAATTATTTTATTTGGGGATTTAAAAAGAAAACTCATGACATTGTAAATTCCCAAGAGTAACTATATTCTGGGGTGTGAAATCCTAGGTAGAGGATAATTAGAAACCTATATATATACTAAAACAAAAACTATATTGGTTTTAACCAAGAATTTGTCAGGCAAGGATCTGAAATAGTTCTTATTTTTAAGATCTTTATTAATGTACTAAAATTGAGGATGGCAGTCTTATACTTTTCTTTTAAATCTCCATTGCTTCTAGGGCTAAATAAGATCAAATATAGTGTTTATCTTTTTATGTCAGTCCACCCACAATTTAGTTCCTAATATGTACTGAGAAAGTCACTGTAACATTAAAGTAATGTTTCATATTCTTTAATCCCACTTACGAATAAAAGCAATCTGAAATGAAAACAAAGACAACAAAGTAAAACAACCGAACTACATCTATGCATTGAATGGAACTCAATTCATAATAGTAGTCTTTATATATTCCCATTATTGGAAAGGTCAATCGTTAGCAATTATCTGCTTATGGCTGAATAGATCTTAGATTCATTCCTACTGTTCAAATTCAACATCAAAGAGAAAAATAAAAATGTATTGTGCACCTTACCCTAGAGATTAGCAAGACAGTGTCTATTATTGAGGAATAGCTAATAGTTCTAACATTATACAAACTGAGCCTTGACTCACTTGGAGCGCATGTGGAGTTAAAATAGGTCAGAATTTCAGCTGCTCTACTCTTAGCTTCAAATTTGAAAGGCACTACTGTCAAGTTAAGAATTCATGAAAGACTATCACTTTGATATTTAGAAATAGCTCATTTTAACATTAACAATGCAAACTTCCAGGCCTATTTTCAGAAATTTGCCCCAATGCAAATAAAGTCTTGCAGTTTTTCAAAGCCCAGGGATAATTTTCTTTCATTTAGCAGCCACTGTTTTATTTTCAACTCAGAATAGGCTGTTCTGGTTTACCTGTTAATAATAAATGCACCAGGTTACAACAAATGACCAGAAAGAGTTCGTTAAACAACATAGGACAAAGCTACCTCTGTGTCCTAGCAGATGGTCTATTAAAACAACATTTTATTGATCTCCTTACATTGAATTTGAACAATAATTTTTTAAAAAAGATTGCTGGAATAATTTTTTGAATGACTACCTTCTACAGAGACAGCATCCAATGATATAGGCCACAAATAACAAGTAAAAAAAAAAATTACAGCAGAACTGAGCCTATGGAAGCTGAAATCTTGTTTTAGTTGTTTGCTTTTTTATCCTTTATGTTCTATCAAAACAAATACACATTAGATCCCTAAATTTTCATTTACTACAAAAAAAGTGAATTAAAATACAGACACCAGAACAAAGTGATAATATGAAGCTATATGCCAAGGATAGTATTCCTTTTGCTTTCCTGACTTCCAGGCACATCGTGACCAAGGAAGTCCACAAAACTGGGCGATGGCTGTGCTTTTTCCTGTCCAGCTACCACTTTTCAGTAATGTATTTTCGAATATGAACTAGGAAACCTTCACTCCCCTTCAAAAAGACATCTGTTTATATGTTTGAACAAATATTTCAAATAATTTTTATTGTAGGTATTAGTGACATATTTTCTTTTTTCTTTCTTTAATTTTTCCATTTATTTGCGAGAGAGGAAGGAAGAGAGAGACAGAAGCATCAAGTCGTTGTTTCACTTAGTTGTTCCATTTAGTTGTGTACTCATTGATTGCTTCTCTGCATGCCCTAACCAGGGGTGTAACATGCAGCCTTTGGTGACCGGGGATGATGATTTATCAGCTGAGCTGCCAGGCCAAGGCCCATATTAAAATTATTATTATTTTAATCTCTGTAATAAAATCTGCAAATGCCAGAGCGGCAATTATACATGTGAATGCACTTATTTACATATTCTAGCTTTTGGTGGAATCATGTACATTTTATAGAGGCATAATTAATTTCTCACTATCAAGTTTATTTTGGATTTACTCTTGATTTGACTGAAGTAAAAAAAAAATGTTCTTCAAAAATTCATTGAACTTTAAATATGTTGAGCATAAAATAGGTGTGAAATGAGACAACATGTGTTTTCAGAACCTGTAAAGCTATAATCAACCCTATAACTTGGGAAATCCATGATTACTGATGAGGTGAATCGGAGCTGACAACAGCTGCTAATTGTAACTATAATCTCACTGCAAGTGGCAGATGTGTTTCAGAAAATATGTTTGATGAACAGATTTACTGGTGGGTGAGAATTAGCTCCCTAGTTTTCCCTGGAAAATGCTTCTCCACGATGCTTATCATAACCTATTTCTGTTTTGGGGATCAGTCTTCTTTCTAAATGCTATCGGAGCAAACAAGAGTCACATATTACAATGTTGCCTCCTTGTTGAATTATTGCTGGGTTTTCACACTACAATTGGAGATCTAAAGCATTTTTTTTCATACATTTCTATGCTAACAGGAAGTAGCAGCCTATAGGCTACTATTTTAAGGCATGGCCTTATATGTTGGCAGATTTTGTAGTAGAATTTTAGAAACATAATTTAAATTTAATTTGTTCTCAATAGTTTTCCTCTGTCCTAGTTCTTGAGATTTTACCGATAAAACTGCTATGCATTCATTATTTTTCAAGACTTGCGGCCCCATAAAGAGCAAATATTTCTTGGGAGCTATGGACTTAAAAATTTATCAGCCACTTTTACAACCATAAAGCAAGGTTTGCAATTTTACTCTTAAAATTGTATACTGAGGATATCAGATATAGAGCAGGATGTGTGCGTATGTGTGTGTTTGCATGTGTATGTGTATCTCTAAACAATCTAAATTTCTTCTGCAAACTTAAATTTTCTCAAAATACTTACTTTATCAAATTGCTCATTGCATCTGGGTCATATGCTGTCACTTGTCCAATGATGCTGCCTTCCTTTACATCTTCATCTACTTCTATCAAGTAAGAAATTTTACTGAACATAGGAGGCTCGTCGATATCTTCCACAGATATTTTGACCACAGCTGTGTCTTTGAAAGGCCCCAGGTGTAGGAATCGTGGATCTGGGTGCGTGTTAGCTGCATCCACCCTTAAAGTATACAGCATTTTGTTTTCAAAATCTAAATCCTGCATTTAAATCAGATGAGAAAAATTAGTATAATATAGCAGTCATAACAATGGAAGACAATTTTAATATTTAATAATGAGCTCTATTAATGGTATCAGTTATTCTGATTAAATAACTTTCCCAATTATTGCTTTATAGGTATATCAAATAAATTGGTAAATATTGTTAGGCTTTATACTTATTTACAGAAGGTAACCAAACATTATTGTATACACATTAATACCAATTCTCATTTATTAATACATTTCACAATGCAGTGGTTACAGGTTTATTATTTAATGAATACATAAGATTTATTATTATTAGCAGTAGTAGTAGTAAAATTATACAAAGTTAAAATTATAGAAAATATAGAATAAAGTAAAGCTTTATCAAACTATTTATATAAATCACTTCCTTAGGTCCTACATTTCTAAAACTGGCATTATAAAAAAGAAAAAAATTATTAATCTGAACACTGTGGAAACCAAGAGGGGAATGAAAGCAAGCAATCAGGACAATAGAAAGTAATCAATATTTTGTTGGTCTATGTAAGCTTCATAATGTTCTCCCACAGTGCATTAAAAAGAAAGAAATCCACCATAAAACACATAGCATCTTCAGGTTTCATCACCTTGAATAGAACATCACATTTAACAATTGAAATATGCTAAAAAATAAATATGCTATGAAATAAAGTGATGGCTGCATGCCTATTTTTCTATCACGCAGAAACCTAACAGAAGTATTTTAGAGGTTATATAACCCTAGTTTGTTGTCTTTCTCTAAGCAAAAGCAGTTGAAGTTTATATCACTTTCTAAATGTCAGTGATGAAGGTGATTAACTTACTGAAAGTGAAATCACGACTATGCCCACTTACATGAAGGATAGACAGCATGTAAGGGATGAAAAAAAAAAAATACCAGGCTCTTCTTCCCTTAACTGAAAGGCAAAATCAAACTATAAAGTGCTCAATGAAAAAATGAAGACAGCGAAAAGAAACCTGTTTGACAGTTATAATCCCTTCCTGTGTATCCTTGTCAGTGATGATATCAAACATGTCAGCTCCATCTCCTTCTGCAATGCTGTACTCCATCTCAGCATTTTCCCCCACATCAGGGTCATTGGCTTTTATCCTTCCGAGATGGGTCCCAAGAGGCACAGACTCAGGAGAATTAAATAGATACGTACCTGAAAATTGAATCAGAGCTCTTTTGAACATTTCATCTTTAGATAACAAAAATCTTTTATTTCTACTGCCTTTTTTACTTCAATAAGTTAACTTTAAATTGAGACAGTTTTTTATTACATTGAATGGTAAACTGTCAAAAATTATGGATTTGTTAAGTTGGAAAAATAATTTATAAGGGCAGAACACTCTCATAAATGAGAAATATAAATTCCAGAAAGATTAAATGAATGTCCCAAGGTTATTTAGGTAATTGATGATGGGCTTAATATTAGAATCCAGAATTCTGACTTAGGGAAATATTCCAATAAATATTTTTAAAAATTTAATATGCATAAAAATATGTAATGGCAATGTTGAAAGCTCTAGATAAGCAATAAATATTTGGTTTCTTACCCTCTTAAGCATTTACTTTTATATTCTAAATTGCAGTTAGAGAAATAAATTGATACATACCAATTTATTTTACATGTTTTAATGCCTATGAATGTTTCTATTTCCTGCAGTTCAAGCTATATTGCATTGTGTTATCCATAAAAGCAGTTTTTGTTTTTATTTATTCAAAATAAAAATAGAAATATTACAAAAATATGTCAATGAAAGTTAGAAATGTTTTAAAACTTTTAATATATGCTAAATTCTATATAAGGCCCTCTGTGTTAATTTATTTAATTCTGACATTCGTTTTTATAGGAACAAGGTAGGTATATCATCCTCGGTTATAGGGCTCAAGGAAATTATCCCAATTGAGGGAAGCAGAATGCAGAACAAAGGCTCTTTGACTTCAAAGTCTGTTCTCTTTCCAGTTTGCTTGGCAGTTAAGAAGAGGGACTTCTAAATATAACTGCCTGGGTTTATAATCCCATCACTGGGCAAGCTAGTTAAATTCTCTAACCCTTGATTTTCACATCTATAGAATAATAATGATAATGATAGCAATTGACTCAAAAGTTTGTTATAAAGATTGCATGAAATTATGTCTTTAATATGCTTAGGTCATGCGCTAGTTCTTGAACATTTTTACTATTACTGTTGTAGTTCTTTCCCATTTGCTAACTTTATAACAAAGTTATAGAATAGCAATCATTTGAGAATTTATTGAATCTTACTTTGGTTCATATTTAGGGAAATTGAAAAGTTTAGATTTATGTCAGTTAGTCTTATTATTTATGTTCTTAGCAAACTTTACTTTTTAACATTTATCATACGTTTAAGTGCACCATCCAAAGCTGAATCATCAAATATTTTAAATTTGATTAGCCTGAAAAAGTGTTTTCCTATATTGAAATCTGTATCATAAATTTAAATTTGAGATCCTTAATTGAACATTTTAAGATAGGGACCTTTATTTGTTTACTTACTGCAAATTGAAAACATTTTCAGCAGAGCATAGGATTCTGATTTTGTAGGACCTCATGGCATGCAAAATGGTGATGACTGAAAGAGCATTGACTGATTTAACCTTCACAAGTAGATAGCAAATCCCAGCAAATTTTAAGATGTCTCAGATGCCATCACAATCAAGGTACACCATAACTCCATGGGCCACTAGGAAAAGGGGGAAAAATTCTGCCAATGGAACTGACGTGCATGGATTTAAATATAGAATCTGACTTCAGAGATTATTAAAGCATCAAGTCTGTGTTTTAGAAGATATTAAATAAGGAATTACAATACCTATGTACAGACAAGGGAACTGAGTGCAAGACAAATGGTAGCATGGGAT
This sequence comes from Saccopteryx bilineata, assembly GCF_036850765.1. Classification (NCBI taxonomy): domain Eukaryota; kingdom Metazoa; phylum Chordata; class Mammalia; order Chiroptera; family Emballonuridae; genus Saccopteryx; species Saccopteryx bilineata. Next base: position 292,340,429 of record NC_089490.1, read on the forward strand.
TTGAAGCCAGGCAATCAGATTTGAGAGTCCACACTCCTAACTAGAAAAGTATAAGAAAAAAAAACAAGTTGATCATAGTGAAGGCTGGGAAAGGTAGTCTGGAAAATGTCACAACTCTTCTAAAGGTAAAAGATGATATTTAAAGTTGTCAAAAGAACATCATTTTCATGTTTTTCTCTTACTACCAGTCACTGATGAAAATGATCGTAAACACTTCTAATTTGTGGAAAACTGATATTTTGTAGGGATAAGTGTTGTCGATTTGCCTTTGTGTATAAACTAGTCATGAAACCACTGGTACAAATATTAGCCTCTGTTTGTAGTATGTATATTGGAGAAGCCTTTCGACCTGTGATCACTGAGACGTTTCTTACTCTGGGGAAATCGAGGGGGATTGTTGTTGACATCTGTCAGAGTGATGTTCACTGTGGTCGTTCCAGAAAGGCCTCCCATCTGGCCGCCCATGTCCTTGGCTTGTATAACCACTTGGTACTGCTCTCTATTTTCTCTGCTCATGTCCGGTAATGCAGTTTTTATTATGCCTTTTGGAAAAAAAGAGAAATATTTTATAATTTAATCACAGATATTTAAATTTAACCTATGCAAGGTGCATTTTACAGAAGTTAGTCATAACAGATAAAATATTCTTTACCTAAATACATATTTCAATCTATACCCAATTCAGCATAACTTACAGAAGAGAAAGAATGATTCCATTGAGTAAATATTTAAAAATAACTTTTCCTAAAGCAATTTGATTATCGTGTGTGTGTGTGTGTGTGTATGTGTGTGTGTTTCTGAAGTGAGCAATGAGGAGGCAGAGAGACAGACTCCTGCACGCACCTGACTGGGATCCACCCACTAGGGGGAGATACTCTGCCCATCTGGGACATTGCTCCTTTGGAACCAGAGCCATTCTAGCACCTGAGGCGGAGGCCATGAAGCCATCCTCAGTGCCAGGCCAACTTTGCTCCAATGGAGCCTTGGTTGTGGGAGAAGAAGAAAGATATAGAGAGGAAGGAGATGGGGAAGGGTGGAGAAGTAGATGGGTGCTTCTCCTGTGTGCCCTGGCCAGGAATCAATCCCAGGACTTCCGCACACTGGGGGCTGACACTCTACTACTGAGCCATCAGGCCAAGACCTGATTATTTTTTTGATTAATAGAAAAATTAACTTGAAAAATTATAAACTGGTGTGAGGTGATATCTCATTGTGGTTTTAATTTGCATTTCTCTAATGATTAGTGATGTTGAACATTTTTTCATTTGTCTATTGACCATCTGTATGTCCTCTTTGGAGAAGTGTCTGTTAATTTTTTGTGCCCAATTTTTTATTAGATTGTTTGTCTTCCTGGTATTGAGTTTTACAAGTTCTTTATAAATTTTGGTTATTAACCCCTTATCAGATGTATTGTTGAATATGTTCTCCTATTGTGTGGTTTGTCTTTTTATTCTGTTCATATTGTCGTTAGCTGTGCAAAAGCTTTTTAGTTTGATATAGTCCCATTTGTTTATCCTGCCTTTTATTTCATTTGCCTGTGGAGATAATTCAGCAAAGATATTGCTGCGATAGATGTCGGTGAGCTTACTGCCTAAGTTTTCTTCTAGGATACTTATGGTTTCACGATTTACATTTAAGTTCTTTATCCATTTTGAGTTTATTTTTGTACATGGTGTAAGTTGGTGGTCTAGTTTCATTTTTTTGCAGGTAACTGTCCAGTTTTCCCAACACCATTTGTTAAAGAGACTGTCTTTACTCCACTGTAATCTCTTATCTCCTTTGTCAAATATCATATGACCTCACTCATTTGAGGAATCCAAGGAATAATGAGAACTGAGGAATGAAATTGAGACAGAGGAGGGATCAAAGGGACCAGAAGAAAAGAGGACAGGGGAAAGGGAATGATAGTATGGGATAAACCTGAAGGGAAGGGAGGAGGGTGCTATAGGGAGGGGGGGCAAGGGAAATGTTGAGGGGAATAGGGGGTAGGGGGAAGGCATTCAAGGTGATCCTAGAATCTATGTAAACACAATTAATTAAATAAAAAAGTTAAAAAAATAAAGAAAAATCATAAACTGGATAAGCTGAATTTTGATAATTCTCACATTTCTCAGGTTTGAATATTTCCTATGACATATGAAGTGCTGAGTCTGTATGAAATTTTGTTATTTAGTGTCATAAATTTAAACTCAATAAATAATCCAAAGAGCTAATGACTCAAATAATCTATTTGAATTACAGGAAATTGAATTTTGCTTCCAGGTAATAACTGTAGGGAATCAGTACAAACATACTGAATAGACAACTTTTAAAATACAGAATAGTCGACAAATTAATTATATATACAGATGCATTAGATAATGAAAAAAAGACTAAGTATTAAAAGTTGTTACCTGATTCTGGATCTACTGAGAAATAGGGTTGTCCTTGCAAAATGCTGTAGACCACTTTGGCACTATTTCCATAGTTGGCATCATCTGCATCCGTTGCTGTGACTTGTATAACAGATGTACCTACGCGAGTCCCCATCCAAACACAGACACTTAAATACTTTCAAATTAGAAACCATCTTTCTGAAAAATTACTGCTGGTAGTTTGATATGTTAGATCATGACTACATTAGAAAAAAATGCTTAAATAATTTTTTCTCAAAAAAAAATCTCACTTTTTTTCTTTCATTTTTTAAAAAATTTAAGTATTTCTTGTTTTTATGATTTGAGCTATCTAAGAAAATTTAAAAAGAAACATATCACAAAGATTAATACAATGAGACAATTGCTGCTTTTTATTCTGGTAAATTAATTGTGCATTGTAAATAGAGTGAAAAATAGAGAATCCCCATTTTTATTGAAAAACAACAAAAATGTCATAAAAATTGACCTGTAATGTTTTTCATGTTTAAGCTATATATGATTATTAAGTGTCATTGCCTCCCTTTAAAACAGGGTAGTCAACCTTTTTATACCTACCACCCACTTTTGTATCTCTTTTAGTAGTAAATTTTCTAACTGCCCACCGGTTCCACAGTAATGGTGATTTATAAAGTAGGGAAGTAAATTTACTTTATAAAATTTATAAAGCAGAGTTACAGCAAGTTAAAGCATATAATAATAATTACTTACCAGTACTTTATGTTGGATTTTCACTGTTTGGCAGAATAAATCTTTATAAAACAAGTTACTATAAAAAAACAACAACAACTTACTATAGTTAAATCTATCTTTTTATTTATACTTAGGTTGCTCTTCTACTGCTCACCATGAAAGCTGGAATGCCCACTAGTGGGCGGTAGGGACCAGGTTGACTACCACTGCTTTAAAATATAGCTAATATTCATACTTGATTATGCCTATCAATAAGATACATATTATTTGCTGCACATATGTAAATCACTAGACATTTCCCTTGCAGTTCTGAAAGCATATAATTCTGTCACATGCAATATTATAATTTGACATTATTTTCTGTTTTATTTTATTTATAAAATTTAAATTATTTTTTTTAATTTGTCACAAATAACCTTTTTGCTGAAAGTGGTGAAGGAATCAGCCAATTCAAACATATATAAGTAGACACAGACAACAGTGTGATGATAATAGTGAGAGTGAAATGGGATGGAGGCAATGTGGAGGTGGGCAAAGGGCAGAAAATGGCGGTGGCAAGAGACTGCCTGAGGCAATTGCCACCTGATTCTCTGTGCAGATAATGTTTCATTGAGTTGTGCTCTTGAAACCTATATGGTTTTGAGAACCAGTGTCATTCCAATAAATTTAATTAATATAAAAGATTTTTAAAAGTTCTAAAGGTGGAAGCTTCAGGTGCTAAACATAATGCAATATGTTGATAGTCTTTTCTTATATTTCAATAGATCTCTATAAAGAATCAAATCCTATTTGTAAAATGACAATGAACTGAAACCAACTTTGGGAAAAATGAATTTGTATGTCATTTCCCAGTATACTAGATATAGTTGTTGAATGTTTGACTCTGATTCTTAAGGAGATTGTAAAATTCTTTAGGACAGGGAAAGTTCCAAATTGATCTTGTCACCTACTTTAATGACCCACATATATTAAATACTCATAACTTTTCTAAGTGCATTCTGAATGTTTTTAAATTTTGCATGTATTTGTGAATGCAAATTCAGAAAATTAATATGTTGTTCATTAAGATTAAATTAACAGCTCATTTACCACCAATATATTTGAATGCTAACACATGAATTTAGCACATCTTTTTATGTATTCTCCAAATTCATTATCAAAAGATGAGTTCTTGACTTTTTCCTTTTGAGGCCCCTGTTTTCTCAGCTGTAACAGAACTGATAAGTTCTGTGAAAGATATACCATAACTCAATGAATCCCAGGTGTACTTTCTTATTATGTAAAAATATCCACTCATATACTAATATCCTACCTGGGCCAAAGCAAAAATAATAAAGTGATTTCTCCCCCATAATAATGTGAAGAGTTCTCAAAACTTGATTTGTATCATTTCTTTATCCTATGATAAACAAAATATGTAGGCCTTGGGGCAAATAAAGGTTGCTTGTGATCACATACCTAGGAGGTGATAGGGATGGCATTCGACCTAGCCAGTCTGAGGAAAGAAACTTTATTCTAAATATTTTACTAAATGGCCTGTCTGGTATTATGGGTATGATTGTACATGTTGCATGCTGAATTCACAGGAGGTGAACCTATAAATATGTTCCTAGATTAGGACATGAAAGAATCACAGATGAGTTATTTGTGTGATCTATAAAGAACTACAGAGGAATTCCTTGTTGGGTGGATGATGTGGAAGGAGAACTGGATACATTTTTGAGACCAGTTAGGGGAAATACCTAGTCATTGAGAGAGCATGCATCCAAAAACATCAAAACAAACAATAGTAATTTGCCTAGATGAAGATGAATGCATGCAAATATAAAAATTTGATAGTTAATCTGTAATAAAAAATAAAATAATATTTTTATTTTATAAAAAATAAAAAATATATAAAAGGTAGGGATCTACTACAAATATTTAAATTGAAGTGTATCCATCACATTTTCTTCATTTTATATCCTCATATATCATCCAGATTATTCAAATAAGAAGATACTAATATGTTTCAGATTTCAAGAGTTACTTGGAATCACTGAATTTTAATTAAAAAGAGAGAGACTCACATGATTGTGAGAATTAAAATAAAATATTCTGTATAATTTTGGGAAAAACATGTACAGAAGAAAAAGCAGAAAGAATTAATGAGAAAGAAAAAGAGACGAATATATTAAGACAAAATAAAAAAGAAAAAGAGAACAGTATAGAAAGTATCAGAAGATAACATTGGAAAGAAATTTCACTTTTATAAATTAGACTTTATTTACCCCCAGAGTGAATAGTAGTAGTTTTTCAACTCCTTGATTTTAATAAAAATTACTAATAAAAATAATATTAGAATTAAATAATAGTGCACCACTTCACTTATAAAAGCAGTCTTTATATTTTTTAGAAGCTGTCTTTATTATTTGATTATGCATAAGCTTTAACTAGCAATATATAGATTACACATAGTCTGACAGAGTTCATAAGTATCATCTTACAATTTTCCTCTGTGGATGGTTATTTCTATAGGAAAAAGCAGAAAATCACATCGGCATAATTATAATAAGTTTATCTTTATATTTTTTAAAATCAGGCAGAAGAGTAACTTAGCAAAAAATGCTTGAAACTCTTATTGCAAAATGTTTTCCCCTTTTCCCAATACTCTTATTTGTGTTTAATTTTACTGAGGGAGGGGCATTTGATTTACAAGAATAATGCTGCTTTTGAGGAGTTACTAAGAATATAAAACATTAGAGGTTTTCAATACTATATTTTGTCTAAGCATAAACTATTTTAAAGTGGATAAAAATAGTAAAGCATTACATTTATCCCACTAGTTCTTATCTTTATTTTTTTGTACCAAAAGCTGCAACCAGAGTCATTGATGCCAGCTCTGTTTTTTCAGGGATTTCTGTAATTGAAGATATGAAGGAAGTGCAATTGGCAATGGTCCAAATTCTCATTTTTAATGCCTGTAATAATCAGAAATTGTACTCCCCACTACTTAAATCTTATATAAATAAAATATAGATTGCCTTACAGGAAGAATTTTTTTGGGCAAGATGACCTCCAAACCTTCTTTCATGCATAAATTTATATATTCTATATTTTATTTGAACAATAGAAGGGCTTTTAAAATATAAAATATAGATGTGCTTAGTCCAATCCTGATCTTATAACATAGATGATAAATGCTAATAAGATCTAGACTGTATTTGTATTTCAGATGAGAAATGCACAAAATAATACAAGACTAAACACAAGCTGTTTAGTTTAAATTACAATAACCTCTAATAAGTATTATGTATTTTAAAATGAGATAATGCTTTGAAAATGTGAAGTTATACAAATTTAAATTATTATAAAAATATATCTTATTCAAATACCTCTGTCATCTCAGTTAACATTTTCTATTTCAATAGTTATATCATACCTTTTTGAAGAAGGAAGTTTGTATATCATTTAATGTCAAAATCTCTGGCAAAATGAAATACATGCAAAAGTAACAATAATGTTTTATAAAAGTTAAATGGGGAAAACCCAACTGCTTTAGAATGCTCTTCAGTAAGAAGTTGAGATGGAGAGGGTAATTTTTAGATGTATCTTCATCTGAGATGGAAGCTCACAGAGATATTGTGATGGAGATCTATTGTACAATGGCCCACTGGTTGACCTCATCAGACCAGTGCAGTTCTTTCCATGGAACTGTACTAGGATATAAGCGATATTTTAAATTATTAAAGAGAACACAACTGCTCATATTTCATCCTAGACTTTATGATTTTATAGGATCCCTGTCTACTTTGACAAATCTTTTTCTTATTATTGACATAAATGGCTGAAAAGGCAATAGAACTGCAGTTTTCTCAGACAAATGAGATTTCATTTTTGTTAGAAGCACAGAGTTAAGGAACATTTTATAGAAATCACCGAGTAAAGGTGGATATAAGTTTATTTTTCTTCATAAAGAAATTATTTTATTTTAGACTGACATGTTTTAATTATACTAGCGTCAAACATATACTTAAAGCAGATTTTAGAATATGTAACAAAATAACATCAATTTTTGAAAATCAGTGGCATAGTTTCGATATTATAGTAAGCTTATTTTACTGGGGTCTTTTTAGAAGTATGTTATGATTTAAGAGTCAACTCTTATCTCAATAACAAATCTAAACCTTTTAAATAAGTAGAGCTAAATGTAGTCATACTTACAGATAAAGAACCAAAGGTATTCAAAATTATGGACAGCCCTAAAAATGATATAGGTATTTTCAGTTTGTACAATAAGCCATTGTTCGGTAATAGAAAGTACTGAAATAGCATAAAAAGACTTGAAATATTCTTGTTGTGCTACCAGGATATTTGATCTTGATTTAGTTGCTTAATCTTTCAGGATCCTGAGTTCCCAATTAACAGAATGGGGATTTAAAGTTCTATTTTCTATGCCAACAACATTAAGATGTTTCAATAATCAAATGAGATGATCAAAAGAAATTTGTCAAATGCAAATGTTAGTTGCTATTATGCAAAATAATGCAAGCAAAACTATCCAAAACAGCTGATAGTATTTGTATTCCTTTTATTTCAGACAAAAATACCCTCAACTTGACTGCCATTTCAATGGCAGTTGAGTAGAGGTGAAAATGTTGGTTGAAATGCAGTGAAATAATTTTTCTCAGTAATAATTATTTTATTCTTTAATTTTTTAATTTATATATTTAAATTGTATTTAATGGGGTACAGGTTCAGGTGTGAAACTCAATAATAATAACACTATCTGCACCCTGCATATTGTGCACATCGCCCCAAGCAAAGCAGTGCTAATCATTTTAGATCTAATTTACAACATACAGGAAATATTAACATGTATACAATTGGAAATACTCAAAAGTGAGATAGCTAACACTAGACAGTAGTTTTCAGTTACAGTTCTTAACTTGAAAGAGGCCACATATCATAACTGAATGTCCATAATAATTGCCTTAGCAAACAATAAAAAAAAAGTTAGTTGATGTGGATTTGCATATACCTACCTACTCCAGACATTTCAGGAACACTGGCAGTGTATAACTCTTTTGTGAATTTTGGTTCATTGTCATTGATATCATGGATTTTAATGATAAATTCAGATTCAGGTTCCACCTGCCGCCCGGTCTTTCTGTCTATAGCCTTGGCACGAAGGATGTACAGGGATTTTTCTTCTCTGTCTAATTTCTTTGCAGCATGAATATCTCCTGTATTTTCATCTATAACGAATAGATTGCCAGCCCCATCTCCTGTTAATATGTATTTTAAATTTCCATCTCCTTTATCTTGGTCAGTGTGAAGCTTTAGAGAAGCAGAAAAAAAAGAGTCCTATAAATATATGCATTATTTTTACAGAAAAAATAATATTGGCACAAATCAATCTGTCTCCACATAACATCACTGGATTGCAATGCTTTCTTAATTTTCACTGTGGGAAAACTAAGCACTTCAGTTTTATCATTCTCGGAATGTTTAAACAATTATATTTATATACCATATGAGACAAATTTAAAATAGAATGAAAATGATTATATCACTTCAAAATAATGTGTTTCCAAAATATTTTTGAATGGAATGTTTCTAGTATTTTAATAATGCTTCAAAATATTTTTTGAATTTAAACTTCTAGTACATTAACAAGGAAAAAGTTTGTAAACCTAGATCTTGAGTGTAAAAATATTAATTAATATGCATCTGATTAAATTTAAAAATCACTAATCTCAAAAAAGAGATAAAAAATTCCTGAACTTACTATGCTAATAAGTTTAAAATATTATAATTTTAAAGTGATTTTAACTCCAGTCAGTATAATATTATTTGTAGATGCACAAGTCTTGTCATTAGACCTATCAGAAAGAAAGAATTTTAATCTCATACATTATTCTTTTGGGGATTTTTGGGGATACTCTTTCAAACACAATGTTCTCTCTTTTTTTAATTTGACATTTTATGAACATTTGAAATTTCAATTGATATAAAACATACAGGGCTTTTCCACTAGCCATATAAATAATTTAATAAAAAATATCAGTATTTTTCCATAAATTTTCTTCCTTCCTCAGATACATACCCATTTTAAAAATTTTAGTGTAGAAGTCTGTTTACTGGATATTTAAAACAGGTTAAATTAATCAAGTATTTATATAAATTTTGCATTAAAACATTTTAATATGTTTGTAAACATAACACTATGAACTTGAATAGTTAACTTGAATCTTAACTAGCCTAGTATTGCTATGTTGTCTTCAATCATATACTTTACAATTTCCATTATACCCTGGCTCTTCCTATTTCTTTGGTGCCCCATTCTGTCTGTTAATTATTGGACTATTTTTATCTGTTTTTCATGTTAGCCAAAGTTAAAAACTTAATATTCACATTTTACTCCTTCTTCACTTTTAACCCCAATTTTAAAATAATCATCTGCAGCGATTTAGTCTCTCAAATATCTTCCTGACCAATTCTCTGTCTCCTTCTCGGTATTAACACCGTTGTTCTGTTTTTTATCATATTACAACAATCTCCTAATTGGTGACTGCCTCCCCTCTTGCTCTATTCCAAACACTTTCTCACACTAAATGAGTCAATTTCATCACAAATCTGGTCATGTTATTCCCAGCTTAAAAATCAATGAGGTGTGCCCTGGCTGGATAGCTCGGTTGGTTCTAGCATCTTCTTGATATGCAAAGGTCGCCAGTTTGGTCCTCGGTCAAGGCAGATACAGAAACAAATCGATGTTTCTGTCTCTCTTGCCCTTCTTCTCTAAAATCAATAAATAAATTAGAAAAAAAAAACCCAAAATCAATTAGGTGCAATGCATAATAAGCATAAAATCTAATAACATCTTACAAACCAGGGTTAGTCTTAAGCAAATTTCTGTGTTATACTGTGTAAATTGTGTGTGTGTGTATGTAATATGTGCATGTATATATTCACTAAGTCTCTTCTATTAATGTGGCTACTATTCTTTTGAAAAATAATCTTGATTCTTATTATTTCTCTAGTTGTTTGGATTCTATAGCTTTATTAATACATTGTCCATAACCCTGTCCCCACCTCTAGTCTCCTTCCCACCTTCACCACTTAGCTATTATTCCATACATAGCAATTATTTTGTTGCCTTGTTTTATTTTCTTCATTTCTCACACCTGTTACAACTTTTACATATGATTTTGGTATATGTTTCTCTCACCTTTAACATCCCTCTTTCTGACCTGTGGTGGCACAGTGGATATAGTGTCCTAGAACACTGAGGTCACAGTTCAAAATCCCGGGCTTGCCTGGTCAAGGCACATAGGAAAGCAACTACTACAAGTTGATGCTTCTGCTTCTTCTCCTTGTTTTTCTGTCCTCTCTCTCTCTGTCTCTCTCCTATCTCTAAAAATCAATAAGTTAAAAAAAAACCTCCTGTTTTTCTCTGCATTTTCCCCTAGGTTAATATGTAGTACATCTCATTTTAAAATTATTTTCTTAGGATGACTTTCCTGACTCCTTAGATTAGAATAGACATGACTGCTCTGTAATTATAAAGCACATTTCACTTTCTTATTGCAATATTCATCACATTTGAAATTGTTTACTGTGCCCATTAAACTGTAAAATAAAAAAGAGAAAGATTATTCTTGCTAGAATCTCAACATGTTAAAATTCACATTATTTTCTCTTTTAAAGCAGTATGCTGTCACATATATACAACAGATTTAACTCATTTATTACTAGAAAAATCTACATAGAAAATAAATAAAAAATAAGAAAAATAAATAATATATATAATAAAGACAAATAAATAATACAAAACTTGCATCTTTTACTTAAATTATATCTTAGAAATCTCTGTCAATAGCATTCTTTTGATGACTGCATTTTTCAAATACTTTTTTCATATCATTATATAGTACATATTGCTATACATATATTCTTGTATTACTAGTACTTTTATTTTAAGAGGGGAAGAAAAAGGAAAAATACAGATAATTAAGAAAGGATATAAAAGATATATAAATGGATAGAATGATATGTGTTACAGGTTCTACTTAACTGGGCAAAACTTGTGGAAACAGTTAATTTTTTTTGCTTTATTAACTTGGTTAGGCTAATTAATGTATAATGGTATTATCAGCAGCCATTAAAATCATGGTTTTTATACATGCCGTATTTCCCCATGTATAAGACTCTCCCATGTATAGGACGCACCTTAATTTTAGGGCCCAAATTTTGGAAAAAAAAAAGTATTTAATAAACTTATTGAACTCAAGTTTTTGTTTGTTTGTTTGTTTGTTTTCTGAAGTGAGAAAGCAGCAGGGAGGCAGAGACACAGACTCCTGCATGTGCCCAACTGGGATCCACCTGGCATGCCCATAGGGGGTGATGCTCTGTCATCTGGGCCATTGCTCTGTTGCAACTGGAGCCATTCTAGTGCCTGAGGCAGTGGCCATGGAGCCATCCTGAGCAGCAGGGCCAACTTTGCTCCAATGGCGTCTTGGCTGCAAGAGGGGAAGAGAGACAGAGGAAAGGAGAGAGGGAAGGGTGGAGAAGCATATGGGTGCTTCTTCTGTGTGCCCTGGCTGGGGATCAAACCCGGGACTTCCACACTTGGGGCGGATGCTCTACCACTGAGCAAACCGGCCAGGGCCAAACTCTAGTTTTATTCATCATAAAATTCACACAACTCCTCATCACTGTCGAAACTTCCATCCATTAGCTTTTCCTCATCTGTGTCTGATGACGAATCACTGTCTTTAATAATGAGCACAAAAACAAGTGTGAAAAAGCAGGAAATGCAAGTGAAAATATCTGCAACCACTGTATAAGACACAACCAGTTTTCAGATTTTATATTTTCTGGAAAAATATGTGTCTTATACATGGGCAATATGGTACTATTAGACATAAATCACTTAAGTAAGATATTCATGTTAAAATACAAGAAGAGTATAATTTCAACTTTTTATATTTTTATTTTGTATTAAATATTGTCAACAAATATATAGTAAAAGTAGTTATATATTTTTTAAATATTTTTTCTTTAAGTTTTGTATATATTTATTTAATATATTTTTATAAATAAATTTATATTAAATTCATATTATCATTTAGAATTGATAGAAATCAATAGTAAATATACATATATTACATAATGGCCCATATATGTAAAAATCTTATAAATGAAGCCAAAATTTAACATTTTAACAATTAATAAAACAGAATAGAGATTTTATGAATATTAATTATCTATTAAAGAACAAAGCCCACATAAAATGCCTTAAGAAATATGAGTATCAAATTATGATTATTTTTTTCATATCTCAATAAACCAAGTAGTCCTACTTCCCTGGAAATAACTTATTTGTCTCTTCTAAACTTGAATAAATACATTGAAAATACAATGAACCCTAGACCGATTTCTAAATTGCTAACTAATGTTTTCCAATAGTTTAATTTTTAGTTTTGTCCTGCTATATATTTTTTTTTAATTTGAAAAATTTGAACATGGACATTGAAATTGTCCAGGCTCCATAATAGCATGAGCCAATTCTTTGTTATATATATTTATATGTAATAATATAATATCTAATAATATAATATATGAAACACATGAATATGATCAAATGATTTAAATATATTTACATAAAATATTATATATTTATGATATATATTTCCTGAGAAACAGAATCAAGTTTGTGTATATATGGATATAATACATATATAACATAAATATATAATATATAAATACATAAATTATATTTTATATAAATAAAATTTGTGTTAGTTTGAGTTTTCAAGAGGAATTGAGTCAATATTCCTTAGATAGATTTGAGCAAGTTTATCATTTAAGACCTACTCATACATACTGTAAGTGTCTAGAAGGCATACTTTCTTTCTCACAGTCTTTCCCAAAGGGGACAACAACACTTTATCAGAGTAGCTGTGCACTGGAAAAAAAAAAGGAAAATGGAAATTGATCAGACCACTAGGGATTGAGCTGAGGTTTGTCTCAAAGGAGCTCAGTAGGTTGCCAAAACCATCTTGTGGTGAAGAATAATTTGTTACATTTGGTCCATTCTACAACCCCCAAAAAAGGGGAAGTTACAATGCTTAGTGAACTTATTCAGGTTTTTGGAGACATTATATTCCTCATTTGGGGGCGTTATTCTATCCGTTTACCAAATCACATGAAAATTTGTGAGTTTTGTGTAGGATCCAGAACTTTTGAATTCTTTACAACAGGTCCAGGCTATTGTTTGAGCTGTTCTGCTACTTAAACTATATAATTTGGTCAATCCAGTGGTGTTTAGAGTGTCAGCTGGGAGAAGGTGAGAGATAGAGATACTGGTTGGAACCTTTTACAGGTCCCTATAGGTGAGTTTCAGTGCAGGCCCTTAGGATTTTAGAACAAAGCCCTCCTATTCTCTGTGGATAACTAACTAATCTTTAGAGTAACTGCACTCAGCATGTGACTGGGCCTTAGCAACTGAATGCTTAATCATGAGCCACAAAGTTACCATATAACCTGAGGTGCTCATCATGAACTTGGTGTTGCCCAGTCAATTAGTCCATTGACTTTACATGCACAGCAGCACTCCTTCATCAAATGGAAGTGGTATATACATGATACATGATCAGACCTGGACATGCCCTGGGAGCACATGCTGACTTACAGGAAGAAGGGGCTCAAATGCCCCTGGTCCCCACTCCACACTGCCTTCTCTCTGCAAACCCACATTTGTGGCTTCACAAGAAATTCCTGCAATTGGCTGATAGAAAAAAGCGTAGGGCCCAGTTTAGAGATATTTTTGTATGCTACACAGGCATCATTATAAAGTGGACAGTTGACGCACTACAGACTCTTTCTGGGACATCCTTGAAGGACACTGGTACAGAGAAATTCTCTCGGTAGGCAGAACTTCTCACAGGACACCTGCTTGTTCCTTTCATTTAGGAAGAAAAATGCTCAGGCATAAGATTATATATAATTTCATGAGCTATCACTAATGATTTGGCGGTATGTTCAAAGAAGTTGGAAGAAACATGATTAGAAAATTGGTGGCCCTGGCCAGTTGGCTTAGTGGTAGAGCACTGGCCCCAGCATGTGGAAGTCCTGGGTTCAATTCCCAGCCAGGGCACACAGGAGAAGCACCCTTCTGCTTCTACACTCTTCCCCCTCTCCTTCCTCTCTATCTCGGTCTTCCTCTCCCACAGTCAAGGCTCCATTGGAGCAAAGTTGGCCCAGGCGCTGAGGATGGCTCCATGGCCTCTAGCTCAGGCACCGGAATGGCTCAGGCAGCAGTTGAGCAACACCTTAGATGGGCAGGGCATCGCCCCCTGGTGGGCATGTTGGATGGATCCCAGTTGGGCTCATGCAGCAGTCTGTCTGATTGCCTCCCTACTTCTAACTTTGGAAAAATCCAAAAAAAAAAAAAAAAGAAAGAAAGAAAATTGGTGATAAGGTGATCTAGAGAAGAAGTGTCTGGTTAAACCTTTCTACAATAGCAGAAAAGCATGAAGATATTTGTATCCCATGTGAATGCTCAATAGAAGATGACTTCAGTAGACTAGAATCTTAAAAATCAAGTCGATGGGATAACCTGTTCTGTGTATACTAGTGTATCTCTTTTTCCAGCCACCCCTGCCATCTCATGGGCTAGTTAACAAACTGGACATGGGGGCAAGGAAGGAAGTTATGCATGGTCTTGGCACCATGGACATCCACCCACTCCAAGTCATCTGACTTCAGTCCCTGCTGAGTGCTCAGTCAGTCAGCAGCTGACTAACATTGAGTTCCCAAGATGACACCTTTCCCAGGGTAGCAGATTGATGACACTGGACTGCTTCCATCATGAAAGAGGCTATGTGTGATTATTATTGGAGTACATATTCTGGATATGGATTTGCCTTTCATGCACACAAAGCCAAAATGACCATCATGGACATATAGAATGTGTTATCCATCATCATGGTATTCCATATAGGACTGCTTCTAATCAAAGGAAGTACCTTCATAGCAAAGAAATCATGGAAATGAGTAAATGCTCATGGAATTCACTGGTCTTATGATGGTTCATATCACCCTGCAGCTCATCTGATAGAATGGTGGAATTATCTGAAGAGTCAATTACTGTGTCAGCTAGGAGCCAATTCCTATAGGGCTGGAGAAAGTTTCTCTAGAAGGCTATATATGCTGTGAATCAGCATCCAATATATGCTACCATTTCTCCTGGAGGCAGAATTCACAGGTCTAAGAATCATGAGGTAGATATAGGAGTGGTGTCGCTATTAGACTTAGTGACCCATTAGCAGAAATTTTGCTCCAAGCTCCTGTGACCTTATCATATACTGGCCTAGAACTTTTAATTCCAGAGAGAGAGATGTCCACAAGGAGACAAAACAATGGTTCATTAAACTGGAGGACTGTTTCCTGGCCACTGTGAATTTGTCATGCCTCTGAATCAACAGGCAAAGAAAAGAGTCACTGTACTGTCTGGGGTGATTGATTATGACTATAAAGGGGAAATTAGACTGCCTGTTCACAGGGAATCAAGGAAGAGTTTGTCTGGAATACATGAGATCCTTTAGAATGTCTCTTTAATCATTATGCCTTGTAATTAAAGTCTATGGAAAACTAAAATAACATAATCTACATAATAATAACTACTAATGGTCAAGAATCTTTAAGAATGAAGGTTTGAGTCTCCCCACTAGATAAAGAACCACAACCAGATGAGGTGCTTGCTAAAGGCAAAGAATTGGTAATGTAAGAAAGTAGTTACATGACTAATTACAGAAATGAAGACTGTAATTGTCATAAGTATTTCCTCCTTATTTTGCTATGAATCTGTTTGTGTGTCTGCATGAGTTTAGCAAATACCATTTTCTTCTCATTACTTTATATTGCAACAGAAGATGAATTGACTTTATATTATAATATTTAAGTACCATTTATATCACATCATTGTATTTAAGTAACAGATATCAAGGAGAAGAGTTCATATGCCACTTGACTTTACCCCATCTTCCAGGGAAAAAAGGGTTTGGTGTGATTTCAGTTATATCATGTAAGTAAAATGACAAATTTGTCATTATCTTTATTTGGAGATTAAGTACGGTTTACGGAGGTGTGTGGGAATATGAAGTTGACAAGGAGTAGGCTTGTGATTGCGAATTTCATGTGTCAATTTGAGTGGGTCCTGGGGTGCCTATATATTTAGTTAATCATTATTCTGGATGAGTCTGTTAGGGTGTTTCTGGGTGAGATTAATATTTGAATTGGTGAATCATGTAATGCAGATTGTTCTCCCCAGTGTGGGTATGAATCATTCAATCCATTGAAGGCCTAAACACAACAAAAGGCTGAGTTAAGAAAGATGTTCTCTCGGCCTGGCTGTGCTTGAGCTGGGACATCTGTCTTCTCCAGCCCTTAGACTCAGCCTCAGACTGGAACTCACACTTTCAGCAATTCTGTTTCTCAAGTCTTTAGACTCAGCATGAAACATTATTTTTGTCTCTCTTAATTCTCCAGTTTGGCAAATGCAGATCTTGGGATTTCCCAGGTTGAGAGTATTTTGTGAATATCTGCTTGTTTTAATTTTTGATGAAATGTTTTTAATTGCAAAATTATGCCATAATGTCCAACTCTTATCAGCAATACTCACATATCTTTAAAAATGTATTTAAAATCTGCTGGTGTCTTATTCAATTTTCAATAAGGAAATACATAAGATCTATTGCTGACAGTTGCTAAAATAACTATTGAAATAATTATAATAATTATTTCTGATGTTTTAATAATGTTTAAATACATCAGTATAGTTTCAAAAGTAGTATATTGTGTGTAAGTCTTTTTTTTTTTTTTACAGAGACGGAGAGAGAGAGTCAGAGAGAGGAATAGATAGGGACAGACAGACGGGAACAGAGAGAGATGAGAAACATCAATCATCAGTTTTTCATTGGGACACCTTAGTTGTTCATTGATTGCTTTCTCATATGTGCCTTGACCAGGGCGCTATAGCAGACTGAGTAATCCCTTGCTCAAGCCAGGCCTTGGGTCCATGCTAGTGAGCTTTGCTCAAACCAGATGAGCCGACACTCAAACTGGCAACCTCGGGGTCCCAAACCTGGGTCCTCCGCATCCCAGTTCAATGCTCTATCCACTGCACCACAGCTTAGTCAGTTTGTGTGTAAGTCTTAAAGATAGATTTTTTTTCTTGAGTAAGTTATACATTTTTTTACTGTTATTATTATACAGAAAAAATCAAGAAAACATCTTTTATGAATATATAACAGGACTTATGACACAAAGATAATTGCTCTATTCAATACTCAATTGAAAAACTTATTATTGAAAATGGGAGACTAAAAGGCTCCATGCATTGGCTTAATAATTTAAATGAATATGTTCTAACTTTTAATACCAGAAGGAGGAAGGTGAAATATCACTAGAATTGTTTGCAGAATCTAGAGTTATGAATAGAGGAGTGGGGAGATGCAATTATGAAACATTCTACCTTTCTGTGTAGGTAACTTTTTCTTCCACTATTCCTTATCTAGTGATGTCAGACCCATTTAAAATTTTTGTATATCTAATAAATGTCTAAAGCTAATTTTCATGTAATTAAATTTACCAGTGCATATTTCTAAAGGTATTTTGAGGTGAGTTATAACATCAACCCTTATGACTTAATTAGAGTACCTTTAACTGTAGTTGCATTACTAAGCAACAGTCTTGTTCTAGATCCTCTGCCTATCAAATTCCTAATCTGCCTAAAGATGGGGGTGGAAGAGGGCTGAGAATTTGTGTAAGGCTGCTTTTACTACCATCTCTGTAGGTAGATTGTGGACAAGCCCCACCGGGGGTGAGGACGACGGAGACGCAGGCATCCGACCCTGGGGACCAGGTTCAGTGACACAGATTCGATTTATTCAGGAAATAAGCTAGTTTATATACACAGGTTTAGCCAATAGGGTGTTTAAGCATGTGTCTCACAGCCAATGGCTAGAAAGATCAGGGAGCTGTCTGGTTGGCACTGAGTCACTTCCTTATAGCGGGCGAGCTCCCTCCTGGGCATGCCTACGAGGGTTTCAGGTGCTGGAGTATTCTTACAGCCTTGCATCAGCCACAGCTGCTAGGAATGCACTCTGTGCTTTACCTACATTTCCCACTTCTCTTTTAATTTAGGCCAGTTGAACTTGCTTGATGACTGCTTGTTGCTGTTGTAGCTTCTGAATGCTACGCATTATGCAACAAACCCTAGTAGAACTAAAAACAACTATAATACCTATTATACTATATATATGCTAATAGACTAGCTGGATTAAACAATGAGGCAAGCTTCTGTAATGTTTGACTAGTTAGGAAATAGAATGGGGGTCTTAAACAAGGGATTCCTCCTAGGGGTCAGGATGTCATTTTCCTCCCATTGTGTTACAGAGACCTTCTAGGTGCCGTTAAACACAGTTTCATTTTGATTGTAAAAAATGGACGTAGGTCCATGCATGCCCCCTTCCCACAAAGGTTCCAGCGTCCAAACACGTAATGATGGCTTGCTGCAGGCTGTGTACTACATATGGTTGCATTCCATCCCTCAGCTTCCGATGCCAAGCTCTGAGGCTGATGGTCTGTGCATCCAGGCCAGAGGCAATGCGGCAGTCTCTCCAGGGAATTCCTTCTCTCAGGAGTGTTCTTAGATATTCATCATACAGGAACGGGCAAAGAGGTGACCCTGGGAAGGCAAGGTTAGTCGGGTGGGCCCAGCTGTTAGTAGCTAGGGGGAGGAGGGCTTGTAGGCCAAGTACTGAGCCTTGGTTAGTAGTACCATTTTCAGCAAAGTTCCCCGTAGTATGATTTCAAAGGAGGACCCACCTCTTCAGGGGGACAGTGTTATTATTCAGAGTAAACTTAAGTAACATTGGGTCACTGAGTTTACCCCATATAGTGCCGTTCCACTGTTGTGATTCCCGGCCACTTTTGTCACAAGGGAGACTAAGGGAGCAGTTACTGGAATATACTGCTGGAAAGGACCTCCTCCCCTCAGGTGAAGTTGGTGTGGAGGAGGCCAGGGCTGTGGCTTTGGACAGGTGAAGACTGAACCACTTAGTGGGTGCCCAAGAAACCCTGCCAAGCAGGTTGGAGGATTCCTGGGATCCAAATTGGCTGAAAAACACAAGCATAAACTTTCCCTTGCATTAGAAAAGGGTGTGTTCCCCACCACTGTGCTGTGGCTGGGTCCTTCCAGCGTCATTTCAGAGATAAGGGAGGGGGAGAGAGAGAGAGAGCTAGATATAGAGAAAAATAAAGACACATGAGGGCATATAGGCTGACCCATGGGTGTGCAGCAGAAACATGTGTTGGAGTTAAAGCTAGGGTAGAAAATGACATCTGAGAGGCTGGGGTGGGACATTGAGCCCCGGCAGGGAATGCAGAAGTAGCAACTTCCGCTTCTTCGGGTGGCGGAGCTGATGGCACGGTTTCTTATGTATCTAGCTTTGTTTCTGCACACTCGGCTGCAAGTCCATCAAACTTGGTGGCCCAACCCTTTTCTTCCTCTACAGGGGGACGCAAATATGGAGGTAGGGGTTCCTCTGAAAGAGGAGTAGCCTGTAGGACCTTAGGGACTGGTGGAGGGTCCTCAGCAGGACTGGTCAGGCAGGCATGTATTGCTAACAGGGCAGGAATAAGGTTGAGAGGGAAGGTTTGTCCTTCATGTATTTCAGCCGAACGGATGCACCAGAAAGCTCAGGCCCAAGTATTGGGGTCCCAAAGAGGCGCATCCCCGAGCCAAGGGTTGAAACCTGAGAGGATTTCCCAGTAAGTACAAAGATCCTTTTCACTAACTTTAACTCACCTACTCTGCAATAGGGCATAGAGGGCTCAAGCTTGCGGGGCTTGGGAGTAAGGGAGAAGGTTTCCCATTGCAGAGGGTCACTCACCCATCCCTTGGGTAAAGCTGGGTCTCTGTTCAAGGCGCCAGTATGTGAACAAGACCCACCGGGGGTGAGGACGATGGAGATGCAGACATTTCACTCCAGGGACCAAGTTCAATGATGCAGATCCGATTTATTCAGGAAGTAAGCTAGTTTGTATACACAGGTTCAGCCTATAGGGTGCTACAGCATGTCCTTCACAGCCAATGGCTAAAAAGATCAGGGAGCTGCTTGGTTGGTCCTTATAGCAGGCGAGCTTCCTCCTGGGTGTGCCTAGGAGGGTTTCAAGTGCTGGAGTGTTCTCACAGCATTGCACCAGCCACAGCTGCTAGAAATGTGCTCTGCGCTCTACCTACAGTAGATAACATGCTTGCTAAGCTAACAGTCAAACTTAGTTGGAAAAAAAAAGATACAAATGGGAGATATAACAAAAGGAAAAGGTACTCATAAAAGGATTAACTTGTTGAGTAGTACAAATGTTCATGTATGTCCTCACTCAAAGAGTTAACAAAAAACTCACTTCAGAGGATTAATATACCAGGGAGAAATAGAATTATGCAATTTCCAAGTGAGAATCTCAGGGGAAGACAACAGTAATCTTAGTTATCCCTCTCAGATCTAATATGACCAATGACAAGTGCAGGGAGAAGCCTCAGGACTTATGCCCACAGAAGAAGTACTGAACTTTTGCTCATTTTGCTTTTATAACAACATATGCATGTAGTGACTTGATAAATACTAGCCCCAGTGTTTCAAATGTTCTGTGGGTATGTCAAGAGCTCATTGTAGATTCTGAATAGCACTAAAATAGCATTCCTGGAATGTTATCAATCAGCCTGATAAAAAAGTCTTGCTAAACTTTATAGGGTTGTTAAAAAAAGATCTCCAGGAGACTGCCAATGGTTAGAAATTGATCTTGACAGAAAACAGAGTTCTAATCAAATTAATTAAATAATAACTTTAGTAGAGCTGTCAACAGTGGTGGAAGAGGGCTTATTCATTACAAGGATAGACTATCAAGTATCATCATCTTTGGTGGCTGTAAAGGCCAGTAACTGTGTGGCTTAGTGAGCCAAACAAAGGAAATTCAATTGCTTGAATACTATATTAAAGTTCAGTAATAGTAGGGCATCACAAAAGAGTGTGGCTTTTATCATTGTGTTTCAAGTCCTGGATATTGCAAAAGAAAAGTCTGTAACTCATTGGCTTTGAATAGATAGAGCAGCAAAACTATGTCATCACACTGGGAAGCCAGTGTCCTAAGCCCTGTCTTGTTTTAACTGGGATATTATTATAACCACAAATCGAATACAACCTGAAATTCAAAGAATAATATTCTTTGGTTGCCCTCTCAGTCAGTTGGAATGTATGGTACACAGGGAAATTACTATATTAATCTCTCTGACAAAGCCATAAGATGAACAAATGGTTTGCAAATTGATTTATAGAATTAAATTAAAACCAGACTTGTGTAAATGATCACTCTCCAGAGTGAGAAACTGTTTTATGGTCTGAAATGAAGTCACTACTTGATGAAAAGCTTCTGAAAACTGTCCAGAAAAGGAAGTAAATTTGGCCACGTAAAAATTACACAGTCAATAAATATTTACATCAACACATTTAAAAATGTTCAACTGATTGTGGCCACTGGAGGAATAAAAGTAATTGCACTGAAAAAAGAATATTAAAATAACTCTGAAGGGACATCATCACGGTAAAAAGGAAAGGGAAGGAAATTCCCATTAAAAACAGCACAAGTCAACTCTAAGTTGTTGTCTTGGTGTTAATACAAATAATCTTTGTAGAAAATATAAAAATATAATGGAAAGTATAAGACAAAAAATCGAAATTGCATCTTAGAAGTATATAGCATGAAAATATTGACTGAGGACAGAGGCTTGACTATACAGTTCAGCAGTTCACCTACAATGTGGTTTCCTCACATTACTGGAGAGAGGTTGAAATTAGACATGTGAACATGACTTATCTTGTTGTAAGCATTCTGGAAAAAAATGTCCTGTAAACAAACTAATATTATTTGATAGAAGAAGATTATGCTCTTGAATGCTTTAGTGGACTATCCATAGTTTAGGATAGCCTTTGAAAATTAAATCAATAATCTATGATTAGTGAAGCATGCTCTCTGGAAACTGTCTCATAAGCTATGTGAGTACATCTTGGAGATGCATCATAACCTAAATAAAAATTTTTCAAAGCAGGTAGTCACCTGCTTTTTACTTAGGGTCCTAGCATCTTACTTAGGGACCTATTCTTTATATGTGGGCTGGAGATGAATCCTATGGGGATCTGGAAAGCTATACTGAATAACCTGCACCTCCTCCTTTTTTATATTTTTCCATAGATTGTATTTGTACTTGAAATTATCAGTAAAGCTTGAGGTTGGGCAATGTCACTGACCTATGTGAATTTGACTTGACAATTTCCTATCATTTGTCTTTGGTCAGAAGAAAAAGGCAATCATTTATTATTTCTTAATAGTGACATCCCTGTGCTGTTTTCACAGATATCTCTTTCCTTGGTTCAACAGTGCCCATAAAACTTTTATCCTCAACTGACTAGGTGGTGGCACAGTGGATAGAGCATTGGACTAGGATGTAGGACCTAGGTTTGAGACCCTGAGGTCGCCAGTTTGAGCGTGGGCTCATCTGGTTTGAGCAAAGCTCACTAGCTTGAACCCAAGGCCTGGCTTGAACAAGGGGTTACTCAGTCTGCTGTAGCCCCACGGTCAAGGCACATATGAGAAAGCAATCAATAAACAACTAAGGTATCTCAACGAAAAACTAATGATTGTTGCTTCTCATCTCTCTCCATTCCTGTCTGTCTGTCCCTATCTATTTCTCTCTCTGTCTCTGTAAAAAATTAAAAAAAAACACACAAAACTTTTATCCTCAACACAGAGGTCCAGTGTATATATATATATATATATATATATATATATATATATATATATATATATATATGGCAAATCTCCCTAAGAATTTAAATTTGCTGTGTTAAGCCTAATTCTCACTGAATTAACCCAAAATGTTTTCTTTCTGTAAAGAACACACAATTTAAGAAGAGAAA
Organism: Saccopteryx bilineata; assembly: GCF_036850765.1. Taxonomy (NCBI): domain Eukaryota; kingdom Metazoa; phylum Chordata; class Mammalia; order Chiroptera; family Emballonuridae; genus Saccopteryx; species Saccopteryx bilineata. The sequence continues at coordinate 292,363,554 of NC_089490.1, forward strand.
AGTCAAAGTTGAGTAGTAAGGCTGTTTTAGAAACAGTAAGGAAATTAAATATGTTACTAGGAAACATTATATTTATATATTTGATACTCTAGTTGGGGTCAACATAGAATACCAAATAGTCCTGACAGCAGAATCTTCATATTAACTTCATTGTAACCTCAGTGTTTATAGAAGCTTTTATAACCTTGCAACATATTTCCTCATTTTTATTGTGAAACATTCAAGTTTATACTTAGTAATACATCAAACATTTCCTTAGAAAACCTAATAAGGCAATAATATGACATATATAGGCATATAATTTTGATTCAATTATTACAGTACATATTTGAAATGATAACTGTCATTCTATTAAATTTTTCTCTATTATACTTCAAAATTATTTTTAAAAAAACCTTATGCATTAGTACACACTACAAGTTTACTCACAAGGCATCTCTCCTAGGCATTGCCATGGATACTTCCTCAATGGTTGTATCACTGTATAACAAGTCCTTATTTCTGTCTTCTATTTATACTTCCTATGTAGTTTACTTAGTTAAATGGCTTTACAGACAAATTATATGTAAACATTCTAACAATGACATTTCCATTCCTAACTTTCACTTTCTTTTCAAATCTAATATTTAAATGCCTATCTTTCATAATCATCAATGTATCAAAGAAGCCATTTAAAACTTTATATGGTTCAAACAGGGTTCTTTATTTGTGTTTGAGCCACCCACTCTTCACCATCCTCTTACCTTGCTTTTTCCAGTACACTTCACACTACCCTTTGTATGATTGATTACATCAAAATTATTTCCTCTCTTTCTCTCTTTTTCCCTTCATTCAATCTATCAGCAACTTCTATAATCTCAATCTTTTCTGTTAATATTTTAGTTCAAGCCATCATTGTTGACCACCTGAATTAATTCATTGGCTTTCTACTCAGTGTTTCTAACTCTCTTTCTCCTTCAAAATCCATGTTCTAGACAACAATCAGAGTAATGATTTTTTTCGAAATAAAATGTTTATATGAATAACTTACTTAAACAGAACTATGACTTTTCATTTCAGCAAATCTCTCTCTCTCTCACACACACACACAAACACACACACATACACACAAACAAGAAAATAACAAATAAAATCAAAAGATTACTGTAACATCTAAGACCTACATGATCTTCCCTCTTATTACTGTTTAAAATTATCAAGTCATTGAATCCCTTACTATATTGTTTTTTTCCCTCCACCATGGATCTCAATATAATTGAGCTCTAAGTCTTTAATTCAGAGTCACAGATTAATTACCTTGCCCAAGGTCATGTTAGAATTTTATTGCATTAAGGTTTTTAAAACAAAAACTCCTAACTCTTCATTATTGTATTTTATTTCTTTTTATAACATGTAAATTCCAATTAGCAATAAAACTTTCCACAGTTTTTTTTTTTTTTTTGGTGACTAATTATTAATTTTGAGTATTAATTCTCTAGCTAGAGTTATGGAAAATTCAAAGCTTTTTCTTTTTGGTAACTGCCTAATTGTTTCCATTCTGAAAAAAAATAAATCACATCTTTTAAATAAAATTTTATATTTCATTAATTTGAGAGAGAGATAGGAAGGGGAGGAGGAAGACAAAGAGAAGGGGGGAGGGAAAGAGAGAGAGAGAAGCATCAACTCCTTCCACTTAGTTTTTTCATTTAGTTATGTATAAATCACCACTATTTGATTCTTGAAACTCCCTTTCTGTGATAAAGATAAAAAATGGTACCTTTACAGGAGGTTGTAGAAGAGGTAGAAGCTGGGCATTACTTAATATGCTTATGAGTCACTGAAGACATATAATATTCCATGTTGAGTTGGTTACTTGAAATATGATAAAAATTATCATTAAGGTAAAACAATTCTATTAACTGGATGATCACAGGATATAACCATCATGTTTTCCAGGACAGACAGTTTTACTGTGGGATGAGTAGTTAAAAACTATACTGTCTGGCAATTGGATTTGGGTTCTAAAGAAAAGAATCTGCAGAGAAATCTATGCAATATGTAATTTTTCCAAATTAGTTTTTATTTCGGGAAAGAAGTTCTGAAATATATCCAAAGCACTTTACTCATGAGTTAAAAGTCTTCCCAAAACAGAACTCTTGGGAAACTGTGGTATGTGGGGTGGAAAAGAAAAGCTCCCTCACTTTTTAAAGGAAATTATTTTTAAAAAAACTTAAATGGCTAAGTTTACTAGGTGCAGTTATGAATTAAACTTGTTGATTTTCACATTGCTGTTACATCTGAAATAAACTTATGTGATGTTCTGACAAAAAATATTTAAAAAGGGAAAAAATAAATGATAATTTTTGTATTATAATAATTCTGACAAAACTATATAAAATCAAATGCTGTGTTATATCTGATCATAAAATTCAATATAAATGACAATTTACAATGGACTGTCAGAGTATTTTTCTAAACTATTAAACATGTACTGTCAACTAAAACCAAACATCATTGACTATTGTTTCTCAGTTATTTCTTTTTTTAGCTATTTGCTCTCTCTCTCTTTTCAAGCATTAGCTCTCACTATCTAAAATGTCTTCCCCCTCCTGTTTTGAAGTACTATTTTCTGATTGTTCTTCCAAGCTCAAGTTAAATGTTACAATATATAGAAACCCTTCCTTATGTACTGTGTCAGTTTCTTGTTGCTGCTATAACAATCTACCATGATCTTAATGGCCTAAAGTAACACAAATTTATTATCTTACAGTTCTTAGAGTTCTCTAGGTCAGAAGACTGACAGGTCAAACTATGTTAAAATCAAGATATCAGCAGGGCTTTATTCCTTCTGGAAGCTTTAAGAAAAAATCTATTTCCTTGCCTTGTGGAGTTTCTATGACCACCTGATTCCTTGACTCTTACGTCCCTTCTCCATATTCAAAACCAGAGCAGCAGATCAAATGATTTTCACAAGGTATCTCTATGAACCTTCTTTTTTGGTTGAATTTCTCTTTTCTCCCCTTCCTTCCTTCCTTCCTTCCTTCCTTCCTTCCTTCCTTCCTTCCTTCCTTCCTTCCTTCCTTCCTTCCTCCCTCCCTCCCTTCCTTCCTTCCTTCCTTCCTTCTCTCTCTCTCTTTCCCTTTCTTTCTTTCTTTCTTTCTTTCTTTCTTTCTTTCTTTCTTTCTTTCTTTCTTTCTTTCTTTCTTTTTCTCTCTTTCTCTCCCTCTCCCTCCTTCCTTCCTTCCTTCCTTCCTTCCTTCCTTCCTTCCTTCCTTCCTTCCTTCCTTCCTTCCTTCCTTCCTTCCTTCCTTCTTTCCTTCCTTCCTTCTTTTCTCTACCTCTAACCTTCACCTCTATCTCATCTTTATATCTCTATCTCCATCTCTATCTCTATTTATCTCTATTTCAAGAACATCTGATTAACAACTCCAATTCTCTTTTGTCATGTAATGTATCAAAGTAACGGATTCTAGGTATTAGGACATAAGCATATCATTCTTCCTATCACATATCATTCTTCCTCTCACATATCATCAAGTAGAGATTCTTATACTAATCTTTCTACAATTAGCAGATGTATTAGTGACATGTCATACACTAATCATCAATATAGTATAATGGTTAAAAAATTGAATTTTTAGAGGCAGACAGACAAATTTAAAATCTAAGTCTGTATTTGATACTATGTGATTTGAGCAAGTGATTTAACCTTTATGTATCTTCATAAAATCATCATAATAAAGATTGCCCTTATAATTGATCATTAAATTTTTAAAAATATATGATACAATAAGATGCCTGGGCCATAGTCAATGCTTAATACATATTACACATAATAATTAGCAAATTCAACAAAGTTGTCATTGCTTCTGCTTTATTCATTTATCTGTGAGAATATCTATTTATCTTTTACCCTTAATACTTAGCTTTTAACATTTCCTTAAAATAGTATAGTAAAATTAATTTAATAACTTTTGTACCTCCAATTTTTAAATTTCATTTATTTGCTTCTTTAAAAATATTGATTTATTTAAATTTTAATATCACATTTTTAATTTCTATCTAAATACTAAAATAAATAAACTTATTTTTTAAATTTTTAATTATATTTGCTATAGGAGTGGTATTGAATATTCAATGAATATTTGGAATTACTTATCTAAATGGTAAATTTGATGCACAACTTTAGGCATTATGCAGATTCATGCTATATAACAATATGCTTTCTTTGTGTCAGATTAATATGTTCTTGAGCTGCCTATATTTTAAATAAATTGGCATTAATATACATATGATTCTTTTTAAAATTACCTCAATTTCATTGTGAGTTTTCTGATTTAAAATGACAGATAAAGCAAACAAATTTAGCTTCCCATTCTTTCTCACAAATGAACTGACATACAACAAAAGGAATACTAAAATGAGTGAATTTATAATAATGTTGAGAACAGGAACTGATACATCAGTTAATTTTAGCCAATTCTTAGAGAAGAGTAAATGGGTGGGTTTTACTAACACATGCTTCTGAACAAAAACAAATAGCACTCTAGTAAGAAACAGAAGATTCTTTTTATTTTATTTTATTTTATTTTTTTAGTACATATTAACCACTGAAGTTAACAGAAATGGAAAGTGAAAATGAGAAGAAGGATGAACATTGTGAGAGTTCATTAAAGAATGGTTTGAAAAATGACATCATTGGTTGGTTGGGTTTTGTCACCCTTCTTTCCTAACATAGAGGAAAGAGATGGTTTACTTCCAGATTGAAACAAGATATGTGCTTCCTAAAAATTAGAAGTTTTACACTAGTTTTCCTTGTCTATTTATCAAAAAGATGCCTTTTTTCTTTCTTTTTCTTGCCTCTCTGATTCTCGCACATCCCTGCTGAGAAAGCTCTCATTCTATATGGACCGTTCCTAAGCACAAAGCTGAAGTTCAACTATAAATTAGGTGGTTAATAGCAGGCATAGTTATGAACAAACAAAAACTGCTCATGATATGTTTGAAGAAAAATAGTAACTAAAAAGTAACTAAGTTAAGATTAGAAAACTGAACTCAGAAGCTACTGCATCAGAAGACAAAATTACTTAAATTATAAATTGTATGTTTATTATACTCATAACTTAGATTCACCAAGCAAAAAATATTTACTATAAAAAGACAATTAGAAACCCAAAAAGTACTTATGCAAAAATATTAATAAGAATGACTAAACAAAAGCTGGGGCCCTGGCTTAGTGGCTCAGTGGACGGAATATCTAGCCAGAGTGCCAGTGGTTGCAGGTTTCTTCCCTAGTCAAGACAGATAGGAGAAGCAATCAATGGGTCCACAACTAAATGGAACAAATGAGTAAAATGAGTTGATGCTACTCTCTCCCCCCCCCTCTTTCCCTCTCTTCTCTCTCTCTCTCAAGTCAATAAATTTTTTTAAAAAATCAAAAATTAAAGGTTGTGATAAAAATTAAATAATGCCCAAATTAACTCAAAATAGATCAATGACCTAAGTTTAAGAGCTAAAAATATAAAATTCTTAGAAGAAAACAGAAGTAAATCTCCAAAACCTTGGATTTGGCAGTGTATTCTTAAATATAACACCAAAAACACAAGCAAATAATAAAGAGCAAATAAATTGGATGTCTTAGAAAAAACAACAACAAAAAACTATGTGCATAAAAAGACACTCTCAGGAAAGTAAAAAAAGAATTTGCTATATAATGGGAGGAAATATTTGCAAAACATAATATATCTGTTAATAGTCTAGTATCAACAATATATAAAGAAAACTTTCATTTTCAAAGCAAAAAGATGAATAACAATTAAAAAATGGTTTAATGACTTGAATAGATATTTTCCAAAGAATATACACAAAAGGCCAACAAAAACACAAAATGATTCTCAATATTATTAATCATTAGAGAAATGCTAATCAAAATCACAACAAGCCTGACCAGGCAATGATGCAGTGGACAGAATGTCAGCCTGAGATACAGAGAACCCAGGTTGGAAACCCTGAGGTCACTGGCTTGAGCGCGGGCTCACCAGCTTGAGTGCTGGGTCACTGGCTTAAGCATGATATTATTGACCTGAACCTATGGTCACGGGCTTCAACCCCAAGGTTGTTGGCTTGAGCTAGGGGTCAATTGCTCTGTTGTAGCCCCCTAGTCAAAGCACATATAAGAAAGTAGTCAATAAATAACTAAGATGCCACAACGAAGAATTGATGATTCTCATCTGTCTCCCTTTCCTGTCTGTCCCTTTCTCTATGTCACAAAACAACAACAACAAAAACAAGATACTGTTTTACACCAACTGTAATAGGTATTAAAAAAAAGTGGAAAATTTTGAGACCCCGAGGTCGCCAGCTTGAGCTAGGGCTCATCTGGTTTGAGCAAAGCTCACCAGCTTGGACCCAAGGTCTCTGGCTTGAGCAAGGGGTCACTCAGTCTGCTGACAGCCCAAGGTCAAGGCACATATGAGAAAGCAATCAATTAACAACTAAGGAGCCGCTACAAAAAACTGATGATTGATGCTTCTCATCTCTCTCCGTTCCTGTCTGTCTGTCCCTATCTATCCCTCTCTCTGACTCTCTGTCTCTGTAAAAAAAAAAAAAAAAAAAAAAAAAAAAAAGGAAAATAATAAGTCTAGGCAAGGATGTGGAAATTGGAACCCTCCTGTATTACTGTTAGTAATGTAAAATGGTTCACCTACTAGGGAAAACAGGTTGATGATATGTAACTAAGTTGAAAATAGAATTATCATATGATCCAGCAACTCCACTTCTACATATATGCCCAAAAGAATTAAAAACATGTATTGAAACAAATACTTGTATATGAATGTTTGTAGCAGCACTATTCACAGTAACAAAAAGGTAAAACCGAACACCCATCAGTGGTGTATGGGTAAAGAAAATTTGGTATAGTCATACAATACCAATATTATTCAACTATCAAAAGAAATGAAGTATTGATAATACTACAATCTGGATAAACAACAAAAGTAAAATACTATGTAAAAGGAGCCAGAAATAAAGATAACATAGTGTATTATTATATTTATATAAAATCTGCAGAAGAGGTAAATCCTTAGAGACTGAAAACAGGTTAGCAGTTGAGAGGGAGCTAGGGGACTAGGGTGTAACTGTTTAGTAGGTATAAGATTGTTTTTGTGTTGATGAAAATGCTTTGGAAATACAGGTGATGGCTGCACATTGAAAAATTTACCAAATTGCATTGAATTGTACACTTCAATCTGGTTTTTTTTTTTTTTTTTTGGTCATTTTTCTGAAGCTGGAAACAGGGAGAGACAGTCTGACAGACTCCCGCATGCGCCCGACCGGGATCCACCCGGCACGCCCACCAGGGGTGACGCTCTGCCCACCAGGGGCGATGCTCTGCCCATCCTGGGCGTCGCCATGTTGCGACCAGAGCCACTCTAGCGCCTGAGGCAAAGGCCACAGAGCCATCCCCAGCGGGAGGGGAAGAGAGAGACAGAGAGGAAAGCGCGGCGGAGGGGTGGAGAAGCAAATGGGCGCTTCTCCTGTGTGCCCTGGTCGGGAATCAAACCCGGGTCCTCCTCACGCTAGGCCGACGCTCTACCGCTGAGCCAACCGGCCAGGGCCTCAATCTGGTTTTTATGTTAGTAATACTTCAAACAAGTAAAAGAAACAAGATAAAGCAATGAGACATAGAAATTTGATCTCTTTAATTTGATTTTGTTTTCCTTCTATTATTATGAAATTTTACTACATAAAGAGAAATCATCCTCAATACATTTTATAAACAGTAGAATTCTCCTCAACCACCTTAGGCATTGAACAATAAAGGAATGATTAGTGATGTTAATGGTTATGTTCAAATTAGTAAAAACATAAATTTCATACTCAGTAAAATTATTAATTAAACATAAGAATAGAGCAAAACAATTCATGCATGGACACAGAGAGCTCACCTCTCATATGCCATTTCTAAAATAACGGAAAAGTTTAGACATCACATTAGATGTTCCAATTAACAATGCAATTATAACACTGGAGGCTTTCAGTTGAGCATAATATTTATGAATTCTTTTCAGTTAGTTGATAAAAATACTCTGAAAAGTATACACAGCTCAAGTAGAAACTGAGCACAAGGTTTTTGTATTAACTTTTACTGACCCTTCTTCACCAAAGCAATTAACCTTCTATCACTGGTGGTTTCCCAAACTACTGTCCTCTTTTGTTGTACTGCCCACCAAACAGGATGAAAACAACAGAGCAACAACAAACACCTTCTCTTTTAAATTTTTGGTTGTTATTGTTGTTTTAGACTCTGCCATAAATATTTCACTTTCTAATCAGTTTATTAAATTTTCTAAACAAAAATTATTTTTTGTAAAAGAACCTTTCTGATAGCCAAGTCAATAAATACGTTTACAACAAGAAACCTATACTCTTTGAATGAATTAGTATGCATAGTGATTTCATGAGACTAAAAGAAGTAAAAACTTACTCATTACTATTATTTGCTAATGCAATTGCTATGATACACATAAATACTGAACAATAATTGATCAAACTCATTAAATCACATTAGAATTAATTAATTAAAACTACTGGTAATAATATAATCTTCAGTCTATAGCATTTAGACTTTTTGTCCTTTTAGAGGTATGGGGCTTGTTTTGTCTAGAAAAAAAAATGTGGAGTATAAATCAATATCAAAAAATTGTGCATTTATTGGAGGATAGCAATGGATCTAGCTTCTGACTCCAGCTACCTTTTAGGTGCTTTTTGCCAAACTTCTTTTAAGTTGATTTTGGATAAACCACTCATGTCTTAAACTCTTCAAAAGTATATAGAAAATATATGGCCAACCACAAAGTCATTAAGTGCTAACTCTGTCTTCTCTGGTTTAAGGTGACAGCAACTATTCATTGTTGACATCTGAACTCAGCCAGAACACTACAGGCTAATACTTTATAACTTGCTACAAAGATGTAGCATCAGTACTAAAGAAATACAGACAGTCTGATTAGGTTAGAATGGCACAGTGGATGCTATTGGCCTGGGATGCTGAGGACCCAGGTTCGAGGCCCCAAGTTGCCTGTTTGAGGCCCCAAGTTGCCTGTTTGAGTGTGGGTTCATCTGGCCTAAGTGTGGGCTCACCAATTTGAGTGTGGGATCGCCAGCTTGTTTGTGAGAATATAGACATGACCCCATGGTCACAGACTTGAACTCACAGGTCACTGGCTTGAGCAAGTGATCACTAGCTCTGCTGGACACCCCCCACTCCAATCAAGACACATGTGAGAAAGCAATGAACAACTAAGTGCAGCAACTACAAGTTGATGCTTCTCATCTATCTCCCTTCTGGCCTGCCCCTGTCTGTCTGTCTCTCTATCTGTCTTTCTTGCTTAGAAAAGTACAGACATATGTGCATAGATAAATATAAGTATATAAAGCAAAATGAATATGAAAACCTCATCAGTTCTAACATTACTGACCTAAAACACAGTCCCATACATCAGAAGTTATATATATATATGAAGCTATTAATTGATGTTGTTTGTCCTACTAATACTAAAGTCTGCACTTTTACTTTTTACTAATTTATCTCAGATAGCTTTTTATATAATTTTTTTAAAGTTTCATATATATATTTTTTTACTATGAAAGAATTGTTCATTCTTATTTAAGCAATCTTCAATGAATGGATATTTAAGTTGGTTCCTTTGTTATCATTGGTTATTATATTGGTGCTATAATGAATACTTTTGTACATATATCTTCATATATTTCTAAAAACATATCTATTGGATAAAGTTTTAGTGGGTGAACTGCAACATCAACTATTAATTATTTTATTTTTTGTTAATTTTGAATACTTATTAGTTAAATGAACTTCAAAATTCCTTGATAATTATCAAACTTTTTCAATTTTACAAGCTCATTAGAGAAGTACTACATTTTACTATTGCTTTGACATTATTATCTGCTCTTATATCAACAGCCAGAAAAGGATCTCCAGATTGTCAATCATTTCAAGTCTTTAAAACAGCACTGTAATTAATTATAGCATGGGAGTAAGGCAAAAGCAGGGTTTCTATTTAAGTGGGTTGTAAAAAAAAATAGCTCTTACCTCTGTATGTATTTGCCTGCTCCTAGTGATTCTTGTAAACGAACATTGATTTTAAACCAAACATAGTATCTGGACCTAACAAATAGTAATATGATATATAGCTGTAGAGTTTAATTGGACTGTATTTACACTTTTAAAATTCAAAATATCTTTTAGTCTTATAGCTGTGCTTGTTATTTTCATTATTTCTTTTTATTTGTTTTACTGCTGACATCAGGAATCCTCAATTTTTATTTTTCTTGTCTTCTTTGTATTTCAATGATGGGTTAAAAAGTAAATTTTATATGTATGTATATGTAGATGAAATATATATGTCATATAATATATATATAATATATATAATGTATGAGTCTCAAGGTGGCTCATATGAGTCTCAAAATATTTATATTTTCATACCAAACCAATTTTAAATTCTTGAAAATTTTAAATGACACTTTTAATTTTTAAATTAAAATAACATTTAAAATATAGTAGTAAATCTTGAATTATAATAATCTGAGAGATTTTGTTTTCATGACAATGCCATAAATTAAAGTTGTCTTTTTATGCTTGCAATTTAACTTATAGTTGCTAAACTAATTTACAATTTTTTACAACCAATTAAACTTTTTCAAAAAGTTTAATAAAGAAATGAACATGAGGCACATTGTTTAGCAATAAAAAATAATTCTTATAGATTTATTATAGTTCTAACAATTTATCTAATCTCAGAAATGTGTCAGGAAAAGCAACCTCACTGTATTACTATGTACACATACACATGATATATGCAGTTCCTTCTGTCCTATAAATGGCCTTCTCAATATTGTATTGATTAGAGATAGTCATGATCAAACTTCATTGTTTAAGTTACATCATGATTAAGAGCTTTTTTCTTTTTAAGTGAGAGGAACAGAAGCAGAGAGACTCCAGCACATGCTCTGAATGGGATCCACCCAGCAACAATATCTGGGGCTGATGCTCTGACCATCTGGGCCACTGTTCCATTGCTTCAAAACCAAGCTATTTTTAGCATCTGAGGCAGAGGCTATAGAGCCATCCTCAGTGCCTGGGGCCAACTCACTCAAGCCATAAGCCATGGCTGCAGGAGAGGAAGAGAAAAAGGGAAAGGGGGGGGTGTATGGAGAGAAGTAGATGGTTGCTTCTCCTGCATATCCTGACTGGGAATTGAACCTGAGACTTCCACATGCCATGCTGATGCTTTACCACTGAGTCAATTGGCCAGGGCCTTTTTAGCTTAACAGAAACATAGAAAACAACCAAATCATTACAGCAACTCCAAAGAAGGATGAGAGAATGATTGAGTATACCTTGAAGTTTTTTCCATCAGTAATCAGAACCTTCATTTCTCTGCCTTCACTGAATTTTCTTTTTGTATATTTACATAACTAGATCTTATTTATTTGACAAAAACTCATTTTGCAAATTTGACCTTGTCCTGTATACCTGTATACATATAAATAGAAGATTTTTTCGTATAACAGTTGCAAGTCCTATAGTGATTCAAATGTCAAGTGTAAATACAGTAAGAATGGTCCTGAGACCATCACATATCATTCAAACTAAATATCAACACAGACTTTCATTTACTCTAAATTTTCTGACCAATGGCAGAGAAAAGAATGTTAGCAGTAAAAAACTTCAGAAATGCTACTGACAAGAAGAAGCCACTCTTATCAGAATTCACACATTTGTTTCCTTTATTCTGTGAAGTTCCTTTTGACATAAATGCAAACTCTGCTTCTTTTGAGCTTTATGCAAAGCTAAACTGGGAGCCTCTATTTCCAGCCTTGACCAGAAAGTAAGAAAAGAGAATGTGTACTCTCTAATTCTAAAATAATTCACCATAAAAATGGTCAAGATGAAGCACATATTACCGGAGTGAAATGACATGAGAGAAAATTAGGATTCACTCATCGGTCATATTATATCTTACAGAATACAAACAAAGATTATAACCTTGAATACATCATTTTCAAGAGGCAATTTTTATACTCTAGGGAGTGCTAACTACAGCAATGTATCATCACTCTTTCTATTTCATTCCAACTTGAGAGAAATACCTCCTTAGTAGGAACACTTTACATAGTATTACTTGTTGTATTTTTATTTATTTTATTTTTTTAGCATTTTCTTTTATTAGAATTTATATTTTCCAAGAAAAAGTCCTGTATATGGTTTTCTACATTTACAAAAAAGTATTTTATATTTTGACCAATGTTTATAAATAGTGTTTTACTTTTATTTTTATTTATTTATTTAATGTATTTTTTCCAAAGTTACAAGTGAGGAAGCAGTCAGACAGACTCCCACATGCGCCCAACCAGATCCACCTGGCATGCCCACCAGGGGGTGATGCTCTGCCCATCTGGGGCATTGCTCTGCTGCAGCTGGAGCCATTCTAGTGCCTGAGGCGGAGGCCATGGAGCGGTCCCCAGTGCCCGGACCAACTTTGCTCCAATGGAGCCTTGGCTGTGGGAAGGGAAGAGAGAGATAGAAAGAAAGGAGAGGGGGAAGGGTGGAGAAGCAGATGGGTGCTTCTCCTGTGTGCTCTCTAGCAGGGAATCAAACCTGGGACTTCCACACACCAAGTTGATGCTCTACCACTGAGCCAACCAGCCAGGGCAATAGTGTTTCATTTTTAATTCTTGTATATGCATCCTCATTGCTATACAGCATTCATTAAATACAAAACATGCAAGTCAAAAATGAGTTTAGAGTGAATCATTATGCACCTATTTGTATATGTTGCCAAAATCGACTATATGGCTGAAATACTGACAACAGGATTTGCCTTAGGATATTTGCTTGTGAAGTTTAATCTCCTTACAAAGGAAGCTATTCTCGCTTTAACACATATATGTATGTTTGTGTGAGTGTGCATGTATGCGCATGTGTACAGATGCCTGTTCTCTTCTAAGTATTGTTAACTGCAGCAAGGTAGTATAGTAGGCTTATATTTTTATCCAACTCTGAAGAGATACTTATTCATGAGATGTGGCTTCAAATATATAGGATTATTGAATGTGCTCTTTATATTAGCTCTATACTATGTCTTACATTAAGAACTTAACAAATTGAAAAACCTGATTGCATAAATAGTCTATCATTTGCTTTTTGTTAGTTTGCAAATGCCCATATGGCATCAATTATATTTTCTATTCTTTTACTAAAGAAGTTACTTGAAGATTAGCAGTGTAAGGCAAATAATCATTGATTCACAGTTAAAAGTAAATTTAAATTTATCACAAACATTGAGTTATAGAACATTATCTATCAATTTAAAACCCTTCTAGAACCAAAGCTTTTCAAGTGCTTCTAACAACAAAAAAAAAATTTATTGATTCGAGTGTCTGTTTCTCTGCCCTAACATACCTTAGGTAACATATTTTAATGAATATATCCTTGAATGGTTTTCCTTAAATTTTGTATTGTGAGTCATCTGTTTTAATATTATGAATACATTTTAGGTCCAAAATAGTATTTATAATGCATTTTACACTTAAAAAATCAACAAAATAACATGTAATGTTTATATTATTTAATATAGTTCAATTTTACCTAAGTATCCCACATAATATATTTTAAAACTTATTTTTTCCTTCTTTTGTACCATTTTTTTTATTAAGTGAGAGGAAAGAATGCTGGGAGACAAACTACTGGGTGATGCTCTGCCCATCTGAGGCTATTGCTCTATTGTTCTGCAACCAAGGTATTTTAGAACCTGAGGTGAGGCCATGGAGCCATCCTCAGTGCCCGGGACCTACTTTGCTGGAACCATTCAAGCCATGGCTGTGGGAAGGAAAGAGAGAGAGAGAGAGAGAGAGAGAGAGAGAGAGAAAGAAGGGGTGTGGAGAAGCAGATGGTCGCTTCTCCTGTGTACTCTGACTGTAAATCGAACCTAACACTCTACCACTGAGTCAACCAGCCACGGCTCTGTACAACTTTTTAAAGATTATATTTTCATGTTAATCAAAGACCATCTTTAGTGAGTAAAATGATGATTTTTGTACTTATAAATAAGCAAATAAGCATGATAAGTGATTTTTTTTCCATTTGTAAAACTCCACCAAAGCAATTAGCTTTGTCTTGTGCTTAATCTGTGCAGTAATTATAATAGTAATAACATCACACAGTCCAGTGCTCAAAACCTAAATTAAATTCAACATTGAATAGGGTGCTAACATGTGCTCGTCACTTAACTAGGAGGATCTATATTTTCTAATAATAAATAGTCTCAATAGATATGACAGAGGTATTTTATAAAATGTAGTAAAAACAACATAGGCCCTGGTGGGGCAGCTCAGTTAGAGCATCTACCAGATATGCTAAAGTTGCAGGTTTGGTTTCTGGTCAGGGCACATACAAGAGTCAACCAGTGAATGCATAAAGAAGTAGAATAACAAATCTGTTTCTCTCTTTCTCTTCTCCTCTCTCTCTCTTAAAAAAATCAATAAATGAAAAAAATGCAATAAAAAATAGTGCTGTGATGTTTATTTTACATAATTTTGTTATATATACAGTTAAATAAAAGATTAAATAGTTCAAAAGATGAAGGGTAACTAGTGACTCTGACTTCTGTCCTCTTTCTTTCATTGATGTAGAATAAGAGAAGGTGTTCAAGATTGTACTGGAAAGAAGGGACAGTAATTACTGATCTCACAGGCACTTGAGATGTTGTGAATGGAAGAGCGGAAGTACAACAATACAATAGATATGTGGGTCTAGACAAGAATTGAGTAGAAAATATTTACAAATGGCCACTAGAGATTTCTACCTGAAGGTCGAGGTCTTTGCCAGGAAGTAAACAAGAGCCATTATACAGAGATGACAAAAGTAGGCTTACAGTTACCCAACACAGAGTTTTATTCTTGTATTCTTATAGATTAATTATTTTGTTATACAAAAAGCAACCAATAAATAAATGCACAACTAAGTGGAACAACAAATGATGTTTCTCTCACTCTTCTCCCTCCCCTCTCTCTCTCTCTTTAAAATCAATAAACAAATTTAAAATTATTCAAATATAAAAATTAAAATAAAAAAGTATTGATGCTGGAGCAATTCTAGATCTATATAGACTCTGTGATCTCTACTTTACATCTAATCCATAAATATATTTAAATTACCTTAAAGACTAAATGTGATAGGTAAAATTATGAAATGTCTAGGAAAAAACCCCCAAAACATATTAAATTAATAATGAGCAAGTGTTTCTTAAATAGGCACCAAAATTAATAACCTTAAAAGAAGAGCTTGATAAATTGAACTGAATTAAAAGTATAATAGATGTATTATAGAATCGGACATGTGAAACATGCATAATTATGTTAACCAGTGTCACTCCAATAAATTCTATTAAAAATAAAATTTGCCCTTGCCGGTTGGCTCAGTGGTAGAGCGTTGGTCTGGAGTGCAGGAGTCCCGGGTTCGATTCCTGGCCAGGGCACACAGGAGAAGCACCCATCTGCTTCTCCACCCATCCCCCTTTCCTTCCTCTTTGCCTCTCTCTTCCCCTCCTGTTGCCCGGGCGCTGAGGATGGCTCTATGGCCTCTGCCTCAGGTGCTAGAATGGCTCTGAATGCAACAGAACAACGCCCCAGATGGGCAGAGCATCGCCCCCTGGTGGGCATGCCAGGTGAATCCCGGTCCGGCGCATGCGGGAGTCTGTCTGACTGTCTCCCCATTTCCAACTTCAGAAAAATACAAAATAAATAAATAAATAAATAAATAAGCTCTAAGATTTAAAAATAAATAAATAAATAAATAAATAAATAAATAAATTTTGAAAAAAGGCCTGACCTGTGGTGCCATGGTAGATACAACATAACCTGAAACCTTGAGTTCACCGGTTCAAAACCCCAGGCTTGCCTGGTCAAGGCACATACGGAAAGCAACTACTATGACTTAATGCTTCCCATTTCTCCCTCCTTTTTCTCTCTCACCCTCACTAAATATCAATTTTAAAAGTTTAAAAATAAAAAAAGAAATGTTCTTCAGTAAAGGGCTTTATAACAACAATGAAAAACTCACCTAGAATTGGAAGAAAATACTTTCATTATCACTATCTAATAAATGAGTCATATCTAATATATATAAAGGCTTTTATAAAGTGACCAAAGAGAGTTAGATAATAAAAAAAAATACAAATGCCTATATATTCATTTCAAAACTAAGATCTTAAATGTCCAATATAAAATGAAAATATGCTTAACATTTAAATGTTCAAGGTCATTCAAATTAAAACTACAATGAGATAGTACTACATATCATCAAAAATTAAAAAAAAATTTAAAACATATGACAATAGCCATACAAAATATTAAGTATATAAAGAAAATGGAATTCTCACAAATTCCTGGATAAATTGTAAATTGATACAATTCATTTAAAAACCTTTGCTAGTATTTAGTAAAAATGTATGTTTACTCTATGATTTAGCAAACTCATTCTGAAAATATTCCCAAAGGTCATAAGTTCATATGTGATAATAAAAACGTATAAAAATGTTTATAGCAGTTTGTTTATATTAGCTTCCAGTTAGAAGCACATCAATCATCTATCAATTGTAGAATAGATAAATTAATTGTGGTACATTTATATAATGGAAAACTGTTTCACCATTAAGAAAATTAATCCTATACACAAAGTCATGAGTGAATTTATCCTCTGAAAAGTTGACAGATAAAAGGCAGACATACATTTAAGCAAGTATACATAAAATTTAAAGACTGTTAAACTTCTCATAAGGGATTGGAATCAGCAAAGTGGTTACTTTTGGGAGGGCATTGATATTAAAGGCAGAAATGAAAAGGTACATTCTTGGTTTCCAGCAATTTTCTATATTGCAATACTGGTTATATTAACATAGGCATATACAAATATTAAGTTTATTTTTCACAATTAAGATGTACATATATTAGTTTATACATGTACATCTTTAAATAAGCAAGTTGGCAACACTATACATACAAATACACACTTTCATTACAGTGATTATTTTTTGAATCGATTATATGTGTCTATAGTCATTACGTTACAGTCAAGCATAGCTTAACAGTGGTAATATGTTCTGAAAAATACAGCACTAAATGATTTTGTTGTATGAACATCATAGAATGTACCTACACAAACTCAGATCACTTAGTCTACTACACACCTATGCTAGATGATATAGCCCATTGCTCCTAGGCTAAAAACCTATACAGTATATTACTGTTCTGAATAGTTAGGCAATTAAAACAATGATGTGTACTGTATGCCTAAACATAGAAAAGATGTAGTAAAAATATACTCTAGAAATGTGACTGTGCATGTGTGGGTTTTCCTTGGTGGGAAGAGGGAAGACTCTGGGAAGAGGTTCCTGTGGAGGAAGAGCAGTCATCAGGAGGAAGGAGGTAGGAAGGGAGAGAAAGAGAGAGAAAGAGCGAGCAGAGATAAAAAAGACTCCAAAAAATGCTTGAGAAGAGTTATATTAAGGGGGAAAAGGGAGTAGACAGAGAGAGGGAGGGAGGGCCGGGGGAGGAAGAGATAAAGGGGGAAACTGTGAAAGATTTGGGTGGGAGGAATGGGACTGGAAAGAAATAGAAGAGAGGGAAGTGAGTTTGTGTGCACAAGTGTGTGTGCTTGTGTGTGCTCAGAGGTCAGGATTCAGGGCTACCACAATGACTAAAAATTAGAGGAGGGAATCTAGGAACAGAGGAAGCCTCAGAGAAGATAGCCCTAAACTTTGAATACACTTGACATGTAACAGGTGGCTGATTTTAGACTGATCACTAATATAGTAAGACCCCAAGGAATTCAGAAAAAAGAAACAACTTTAAGGTTAAAATCTGAGCAGAGATCTTACACTACAAGTAATGCAAAAAAAAAAAAATTCTTTAGGTTGAAAAGAAATAAGAGCAACAGAAATTCAGGTCTACAAGAAAGAGTAAAATGCACTGACTGGAAATGGTAATTGTGTATGATAATATATCATAATATAATACATTTTTTTAAAAAAGCTTTTAAATCAATATTGAAATGCTTAAAAATAATGATTGCAATTTTGGAATATTTTATAGTATATACAGAAGGAAATATATGAAAAAAATAAAGTCCCACAGGTAAAAATGACCTAGGTAAAGAAATTTTTTTAAAAAAACTGGAATTTTTTAATATTCTTCTTGATGGTGCTTCTGCTTAATTTTTTTGTCCTGTTCCTCTTTGTGTACTCTCCTGAAGAGAGTACTACTTTCATTGAATTAAATGTGTTTTTTTGTTTGTTTTTAAGACTGATGTGTATGTGTGTGGGGGGTTGATATTCTACAAGTTTGGAAAGAGATGAAGAGAATGCTGGAATATTAAAAATCATACAAAAGCACTGAAATCAGGTCAGAAAAAAATCACATCATTTGGTAACCATCTTAGGAAACATTTTCTATCACACTCTGATACTTCTGAATGATTTAATAGTTTCTTATATTCCAGCAAAATTATTTCTAAAATTGCAAATGTGAATGTTTCTATGAGTAGTTATAATTCCTTATTCAGTCAGAATTTGTCTAATCTTGTCTTTTAAGTATTAATACTTCTTTCAAGTTATCTCTTTAGAGACATAGAAATTTTTTTTGGAGTGAAAGTGAATCCAAAGTATTGAGGGCATGGAGCAAAACAGGAGGGGTTTGGTTGCCATTAGGGCCTGCAAGTATAACGGAAATTGAATTTGGTGCCAGATGTGTTGGGAGAAGGGAATATATTTATATTACATTTTCTCTGCTCTGTTTCATAGTCTCAGTCTCTCAGGACCCAGACCCCTGAGCATTATAAATGCTCAATAAAGGTCTACTGAGAGTCAGCTAAATATTTCTTTTGAGTAAATATATGAAAACTGAAACCCAACACAGATTCAAAGGTCACAGATTCTAAGTGGTAAAATGGTAGATTGAAATAGTTAAAACTGTGCCATGAATAAGTTTTGATAGGTGCTATACTTTTGATGGGAAATTCTAGCTGGGGAGAATGAGGATGAGCTTTATATAAGAGGATGCATTTGAGACTAGACTTCAAATTAGGATAAGAGATGAAATTATGGACAGGGTACTTTAGGTATTTCCTGGCAAAGGGAACTGTGACCATAATGAAATAGAGGTCAAATACGAGTAAGAGGAAAGTTTCACTCTGCCTAGAGCTAAGGCTACATAGTTATGGGGACATAAAATAGAGGCCAGAATGTACAACGGTATTGAATACTTAGAATTCTATTTAAGTAAATTTTAGTATTTTCTATATATACTTTATTCAAGATCTTGGTATCATTCAAGAAACAGTATATAATATGTTTAGAGAATTAAAAAAAAGTTACATAAAGAGGCTATTGAGTGTAGTATGCAGAGATAGGATAATACAGTGTTGGCAGTGATAATTAAATGATAGCACTCTAATATAAAAATAGATATTTTTATAGGACACAGTGTAAAATAAGCATTTGTACATTGTCCTGAGAACCTTGTTTTAATGCTTAACATTTTTCTCACATGTTCCTAGTTTTAAACAACCAACCTATAAAGAGAGCTTTGGGATTCAATGTGCTTCTAAATCAGAAGCAGCTGCTGCATGTACTGCACCATAAGTAATGACATTCTAAAACCTTTATAAAGGTAATTTATTTCGAATCTGAAAAACACTGTAATGCTATAAAAATTTATCAAACATCCTTCAGGAAATTTGAAACCTTATTTCTGTGTCTATACACATCAAACTGACATATTCTAAAGCCAAAAAAACCAAAACACAAAAAACCGCCTATCCAAATATATGTTATGTATGCTTTGAGGAAGTGTTAATATTTAGTGCATACATTACCATATATAAGTGCAAAAGCCTGATTACTCACCATTTTATTTACTAAGTGAATATAAATCAGACTCTTATCTGTTTTACAGTTAATATCTGTGTTTCCATTGTTTTAGTTAGCATCTAAACCAGTTGTATATCATTTTAACAGCCTATAAGCATGAAATTCCCCCTCCGTTCTAGGGTTCTATGATTAGACTGGTAATGATTTTAGCTATGGAATAGTAACATTTTTAATTAAACTATGAAAAATTGAAAGCTAACTCTGTAAAAAAGATATTTTGTGTCAAGATGGTGATTACTTATAGGTAGTTCCAGGACACTATGGTGATTGCCCTAAGCAAAATAAGTGCTAAATACATATCTTTGAATTAAAAGAGAATGATCACTTAATTGACAACTCAAAATTACTTTATGAATACTAATGTTTTCTTTAAAAAAAATAATAAAATCTACTCCTGTATGTTTGGCATCTCTTCAGGCATAAATATGTTTTAATAACTAGGTAGTAAAATCAAATGCTTAAATTCTGCTTGATTTTCAATATTAATATGACCAATTACTTATTCTTCTATGACAACTAGGGGTTCTTCAGGATTTAGATCTAATGTGAAAAATAAATCAAATGCATACAAAGGTTTTCTAACAAAATAGTGGAAACCTTTGCAATACTTCTTGTTAAATGTATTTTAATTCTTCTCTTGAGCAGTATTACCAGTCTGCCTAAGTAATTAAGAAACGTGTTGATTCAAATTATAGGAAAGCTACATTGCAATTGCTGTGATTTTGTTATCCTGTTAAATAAGAACCAGTGGTTTCTCTTGGTACAGAAAATGGAATTAGTACATATCTGATAGTTTTAGTTAAAAGTGAACAACCAAACTTCAGATGGCATTATTGTGAAAAACAAGAATTAGTCTTAATTTCAACATTTATGACTTTTCTCTCCTGTATCACAGATGTCTAAAATAACATAAAAAACATTCTATACTATTTCCTTTATAAAATATGATTGTGATTCATTTTTTTGCTCTTCTAGTTCATTCTGACCATGAAAGCAAGTTGATTATCCCAGATTATGCTCCACCCACGATGAACTTTGCAGGAGCTTTTTATCAGGGATTCATATACTGTGCTGTATGCAAAAATAAAAACCACAAAACAACTTAGCATGAAATTCTGTGCCTTTCAAAGTAATGGTCTATCTTTGACCCATTCAACTAGTATATGTGTGTATGTGTGTCTTTTACCATGCCATATGAAATCTTAACCCCTTGGATTATCCACATGCAGATTTTCATTACATTTTTATTAGCTCCTCATGCACACAGACAGAGCCTTCTACGCAATCTTAGAAAATATCAGAAATTTGAAATGAAAGAAGTCTTAAATGACAATTTAATTTAATATAGCAAGAATCTGAGAGAAGTTTAATGGACTCCTAAATTCTGCATAATTACTCAATGGTGCAATCAGGACTGAACCTTGTAAGTTGCATGTTTGTACGTGTGCACATGTAGGTTTTATTAAGTCTTGCCACTTCTACTTTATTTGTTCTAAAACTGCTTCTTCTAAATATGAAATCAAACCCTAGATTTCACATTCAAGGATTATATATCTTTCTGACTTTATATAATTTCATATCAGCTATAAATTAATATGGGTCTTATTTTCTGGAATACCTAGCTTCTGTAAAACTAAAAGAAAGAAAGAAAGAAAGAAAGAAAGAAAGAAAGAAAGAAAGAAAGAAAGAAAGAAAGAAAGAAAGAAAGAAAGAAAGAAAGAGAAAGAAAGAAAGAAAGAAAGAAAGAAAGAAAGAAAGAAAGAAAGAAAGAAAAAAGAAAGAAAGAAGAAAGAAAGAAAGAAAAACCTTGTGAAAATTTCTTCCTATTAGAAGTTAACTATTTTTTTTCCAATCCTGGTGGTACCTGGTAAATAGTGTAGGCCTTTACTTCACATGGGATATTGCCAGTGCAGTAGATCTTGGAAGACTAAGGTTGTGTTTACCCAGGGAAACCAGATCAGTGTGATAAAAGACAATTTGTGTTGATGTTCAAACAGATAACCCCATCAAAACTCATGTGTTCAACAAAGTCAGGGGTAAAGGTCTAGGGCAGCGGTTCTCAACCTGTGGGTCGCGACCCCGGCGGGGGTCGAACGACCAAAACACAGGGGTCGCCTAAAGCCGTCGGAAAATACATATTTAAAGGCTTTAGGCGACCCCTGTGTTTTGGTCGTTCGACCCCCGCCAGGGTGGCGACCCACAGGTTGAGAACCGCTGGTCTAGGTAGTCTCTGTATATACAAATAAATGATAATGTCCAAAGCCAGGAGAACAGGTTATGAGAGAATTTATATATACCTACAAACGGTGGTGGAATTCAAATAATTTAACAACCAGTTCTCTGCCCTAATGACCATTTTAAGTATAGAAAAATTACATACTGAAAGGTAGTTTATTATTTTATGCATATGCATTTAATACTTAAATAAAAACATTAAAAGAGGTACACAAGACTAGATTATAAGAGTTTTAAAATATTAATGAAAAAATATGAAATAACACCTGACAGAAAAGAATAAAACTGTTATTTAAGATATTTCCAATGACAGCTTGTCACCCCCTGGATTTTTAGAACTTTTTCTCTTTACGTTATATGTTTGTTTACTGAAGTAACAAATGTGAGGGAACTAAAATATGGCATTTCATCAAAGGTATAATTAATTTTATGGAATAAATAAATAAATATTACAAGCATAGTTTTATCAAATTTTTTCCCCTATAGACAGAATGAACATTACTATGGGCACTTAGAATATGCTGTTGTACAGATGAATGTTAAAAAAGAGTAATGAATGTAAGATTGTGATTTTCACACTGCGTGGCTGCCCAGGTGCCCACCTTAGAAAGAACCCTGAATGCAAGTGACATTTTAACAACCAGTTTGCAAAACTCAACAAAAAATTAGGTATTGGTTTTGCCGAACCAGTGCAAACCAGTTGAATCCCACCACTGCTTACGAACTTAAATGCTAACTAGTTGGAAGCCCACTTTTATAATGAAGTAGGTATGTGGTGTTCAGCATGTCTAAGATAAGTCCCTATTAATAGAACAGAGAAAGAATTTGTTTTTTAGAATGTTGTATAGATGTTTTCATTAAAACCTCTCTTTCATGTACATGTTGTCTTCCATGGATAATACAAAATAGTTGACACACAGATTTGATTTGATTCTCCTCATTTGAGAAAAATTCTGATTACTATACATGGGTTTTCCATTTTGACTTTTGATTGGTTGTCAAAGACAAAAAGGCACAAAAATTGAAGACCTTAACTCGTCCATAGGTGAAAAAATTAGAGGTTATATACCCAAGACAAGGAATAATATGTATGAAAAGTAATTAAATAAAACAATATACACACTGTTAGTGGTTATCTTTGACAGATTACACAACTAATTTTAAAAAAGCAAAATGGTACAAAAAGATAATGTATAATGTAATTTTTAAGACATCAGTTCAATAGGGTGGTTAATTAATCCATGCACACTCACTTTTTAAAAGGAAGAGTTTTTGTTACAACTAAAAATAAATGCTTCTAGTATAGCCTTGATTGCCCTACGATTAGGAGTATCTCTTTTTATTGGTGGCTATTCTGTATCTGTGAATCTCCTAGGAGGAAACCCTTTATACAAGGCCCCGTGAACTGAATGTGTCCTTTATACACCACCTTAGAAAAAGAATCATAAGGCAATTTTAAGTTCTTAGACACAAACATTTGTCAGTTGAACTTGAAATATCATGATGTTAGTTACTAACTATGGAGTGAAAAGTGATGTTAAATGAGGGGTGCTGGAGGAGGCCGTATGACTGACCTGAGGATAAATAACAGAGAAAAAAAAGTCATCAGGTGAACTGTATGGGGCAAAATGAGTATGACCCATAGAACCAGAGGAGAGAGATTTCAAAAGAAGTGGAAATAATAGACTTCTGATAAAGGAAGCTGCATTTGAAAAAAACATACTGTCATACACACTCAAAAAAATAAAGAATCAGGTCAAGATTTTAGAAATTTCACAGATAAATATGTTTCAAGTTTAAAAGCATTAGGCATAAGTTTTGTGATATTGGGTACTTTTTTGCTTATATTTGTGGCCTGTTCTCTCTTATTTGCCTGATGTTGCAGTGAATCAAGCAATACACATATCATTATGATCACTTCTATTATCATATGTCAAGATTTAAGAAAAAATGAATAAAGATCTATGGACAATGTTCGTATTTATATTTGATCATTATGTTTTATTCTCATGATTTGAAATTAGTGGGCATAAATAGGGGATAATGCACAGTGAACACAGAAATTGCCCATCATATATAATAATATGAATGAATGAGATTGCTAAGGGGAAGATAAATAAATGAAAAACTTTGGATGTCAGAAAGATCATATCACATAATCAGAAGCAAAAAGGAAAAAGAAGGAGAGAGGTAATGAATCTGTTCAAAACTGAATACAAGAAAGGAATTACGTATTCTTCATTGCCACTTACTTCTGGCAGATAATGAGCAATGTCAGCAATCTACATCAGGATAATGAGCAACACCATCCTGCTACTAGGGTACTATTAAATCTTTCTAAAGGTAGGTTCCTTTTTCTACTTATTTTTTCTTTTCTTCCTTCTTCTGTCTCAAACACACTAGTATAGATTGTAGGCAGGAAGTAGTTCAGTGTGACTGATATTAAGAAACAGAAGCATCTAGAAGTATTTTTGTTTATTTATTACTCATACACATCATACTGTTCTTAATTATAATAAATTATCAGTAGAGATCAATATATTTTAGTAATTTTTGACATATTATAATTGTATTTTGTATTGCCTCTTATAGTATACTAGTTATTATTTATCTATGACTTTAAATTAAATTTCAAAGAAAATCTTTTAATCTTTTAGATGCACACACATATAATTAAATCATATCTAGCTGGTTAATAATAAATCAAGTTCACACATTACTCATGTTATTTTGAGGCTTAGTATGGCTACTGACCTACATTTAGCTACCTGAATGAATCACATTCCTTATCCTACCCCACTGAAATAACCTGTAATATTATGCCTTTTGCACATTATAATTAGTCAAATATTGTTTGAATAATCACTAGTGACATGAAAAGTTGATGTAAAAATAAATCACTACCACTTTCAGCCTCTGGATTATTATATACAAGTTCTTACCTTGCCTACATATTGTGTATCTGATCCTGTGTACTCTTCCAACAAGAAGAACTGATTCCACATCCAGCCTCGCTTGGTGCGATGTAGCTTTTTACCATCATCTTTTGTCAGACTCATTATCCTTTTGCTTGGTAAATCACTGTTAGCTTTTTCTTCTAATGGGATAGCATCAACTGCATAAAACATATAGGTCCAGATGAATAGTGGTAGGCAATGGTAAGTCCTCATTATCTGCGGCTTCAGCAGGATATCAAATTCAATGTACCGTCTATTTCCCCTGAGGATAGGGGGAGAAAATGGTTTGTTAGACTGTGATCCACTTTCAAATAACCTGTAAACTGTAAAACTTTTCTAAATGTTATTTAAATTTTATGTATATTGCATATTATATATACATTATTTTTCTATGTTACATCAGGGAACTATTCTTAAAACCTCATACAGAAAAGTAGAAAGACATGCATAGCACAAATAAACTAACAGAAAGTTCAGAGCTGTCTTTAATATAACTATATTGTAGCATATAAATGTGAATGTTTGTAATTTAAAATATAAAATATTTTGAAAAAAAATAATCTCTATAATACATCAAAGATTATATTGAGTATTCCTAAAGATGTTATGACTAATAAAAGTAGAATATTTGTTAAAATATACATGTATTCAATATATGAACCTCTATACTCTAAAGAAAACTGATTTCTTCCCACAAACTACTAGATTTTACAAGCTATTTCTTCTCCTTCTCCTCTTTCTTCTCTTCTTACTTTTCCTCCTCCTGCTCCTTGTTCTTCTGTAATAGGTTGAATATTGCCTCAAGGTAAATTAAATGATACCAAATATACTTTGGATTGTGTTTTACACAACTTAGCACCATACTATGTTAATCCTTTACAACAGCTATTTTTTCCCCCCAACAATCAGTTGAGTGAATCACTCAAATTTATTTGAGACTGAACCTAACATGCTCAAAATGGAAACATTTTACTTGATAATTAAAAACAACAGCACATTTTATTTCCTAATAAAATAAGAAAAAGGAGCACTTAAAATAAGTATTGAGAAATAAGATGTGAGGTTTTACTTATGAAATAATGTGATCTAGAATTTTGAGATAAACAATATTTCTGTTGAGATAAAAAATGTTTTTTTCTTGAAGTAAAATTGATAATTAGTATATCAGAATTAATTTTATTTATTAACCAATTGTCTTATATTTGTAAGACATTTAATATAGTATATGTGAGATGATAATTATAATGCTACTAATGATGATAATGATTGAGTAAGCAATAGAAATCCATCTCAAACCAGTATAGGCAAAAGAAGAATTTATTGGATTATAAAATCAAATGAAGTGTAGAAAGGAAAGAATAAAAGAGGTAAAGAAGCTCCTGGGCATTTCCTGCTTATGAAAACTAAAATTGGGGGTGGGGGGGTTAGTACCTGAGTACTAATCTCTGTCTTTGATTCTGTCTCGCTCTTCTTTCTTGCTTTGTAATAAGCCTTCTCAACCAGATGGACTATTGAAATACATATATGGAATTTAGATTTATCATGTTCCAATCCATAAAGCAACGGAAAGTCTTTTCTCACTTCAGTTTGAAAAGTCCTGTTAAATATACTCTGATTTATCTGGCTGAGGGAAGATCCTCAATGCTGGACCAAACATCTATGAATTCAGTTGCAGTTATCAAGCCATAAATGTCAAGTACAAGCTTGGTTTGACTTTATCCCTTATTACCTGTGAGCCTTTGGGGTATTTACCTATATTACTAGGTCTCAACTCCCACTTCTATCAAAGTAGAATAATTAGTACCTGGCTCATAAGGTATTGTTAATTTACTTTTGAACTTTAAAATAGTCATTTGTAGTAAAAGGACTTATTTTTACAACAGCATATCCCTATAAAAATACAGAGGCATAAAGAATTTAAGTAATTTGATAAAAAATGTCCTGGAATAAGTATTGGAGCAGCTTTAGAGTCACAGTTTTAAACAGTATATTTTTTATAATATATGTAAGTTAGCACAGTGCTCAAGTACAAATTCTTATCATATTAATGTTTTTATTATCAAAACCATCATCAAACATGATTGCTTTTAATGGAGCTATGCATATATATATTCAACATAGCAGAATAGGGAAAGGTGACTTGCAGATAACACTGGGGAACAATTTTTTTTTTTATTTCTGTTGCATGAGGTTTCAGAAATGTTTCTATATATATATCTGCATCGCTGATTCCAAATCTAAAATTCATTTTTTGGTGCATGCTCTAGTTTTTATGCAATTTTAATTGCTTTTTGTTATAGTTAATGGCATGCATTGTTTTAAATTAGAGTTAAAGGGCAACAACTCTTGGATTGAACTTAACTACAAGGCAATAAATGTTTTACAAACATCACTTTTACGTAACTGTAGTTGTTTTTAAATGTAAAAAATTATTATCTGATAAAAACACCATCTTATTTTGTTTTAAAATTGAATCATGACTTCTTCGAGGAGGCATAAATGTAAGAATAGTCCTGGTACCTTCTGTTACATATGTGGCTGTTACACACTTCAACATCAAAGGTGCAATATTTCATCATTTGTGACACGTGCATATATTGCTTATTTTCAAGTTCCCCTTGGTGATCAAGACAGGAATTGGGCTCCTCATATTGTGTATCATAATTGTGAGAAAATGCTTCATGACTGAACAAAAGGAAAACACAAAGGAATGCCTTTTGGTATTCCCATGGTTTGGCGTGAACCTAAGGACCACATCAGTGACTATTATTTCTGTCTGATCCATACAAAGGGCATCGGCAAGAAAAAATGGCATATAATCACATATCCTAATATTCCTTCAGCAATACGATGTGTCCCACACTCTGAGACACTCCGAGATCCAGTTTTCAATGGTTTCATTTCTTCTAAGGATGAAGAAAGTGAACATGGTGATCAAATGTATTTTGATAAGATGCATGAGGAAATGGTTGTAGAATCTGAAGGGTCTTCTTCTGATGCCAAGCAGTCATTAACCCCTCAGCAGTTTACCCAACCTGATTTGAATAACTTAGTAAGAATGACATAAAAATTGTCCTCGACTTACTGAAGTATGAGGAGCATAACTGGATCATTTGTGTGGATCTTAAAATGATAAATTTCCTGCTAAGACAATAGAGAATTTTCACAAAGTATCCTTGCTTTCTGTGTTTGTGGGACAACTGAGCTTGGGAGAAACACTGGACACAGAAGGAGTGGCCAAAACGTGAAGCTCTGGAAGTAGGGATGCAAGATATTGTGAATGAACCTGTAGTTAATCGAGACAGGATCATTTTTTCCCCACTTCACATCAAACTTGGCTTAAAGAAGCAGTTTGTTCAGGCTTTGAATAGAGAAAGTGAATGCTTTCAACATATTATTTCTGCTTTTCCTGCCTTGTCTTTTGAGAAGATAAAAGCAGGTGTATTCTATAGACCTCAAATTTGAACCCTCATATGTGATGAAGAATTTGCCAGGAAGATGAGTAAGGAGGAGAAAGCATCATAGCAGTCTTTTGTGGCAGTTACAAAGAACTTCCCTGGCAACAAAAAAGCAGAAAACTATGAACTTCTGGTTCAAAGGATGCTGTTGGCTTTCTGCAACATTGGATGTAACATGAGCGTTAAGATTCACTTCCTGAACAGTCACCTTGGTAAGTTTCCCGAAAACCTTGGAGCTGTTAGTGATGAGCAGACTACTGTTGGAGCATCAAATGAGATTGTCCTCAACAAGTACACAAACACAAGAGCTACAAACAAAATTTTTTGCCTTAATAGAATTTAAATAAGTTTTGTGCAAATTTTTAATTAAAATAAGTGTTTTAATATGTTCTATTTCAAAATTGTAGACAAATTCTGATGCAGTCATATCTTTTAGTGTAATAGGGTATTTACTGCATTATATAAATTATTATATTTTCACAAAGATGATGCCCAAGAAGACATTCTACTTCATTATGTTAAACTAAATGTTGAAAATTTTACAATAAGATGAAAACCTAAAATCTTGAATTGCAAAAAACTGTAGCTTACAGAGAAAAACTAATGTCAGATTTGAGATCAGCACAATCAAATTAGGTAAGAACAATTGTTTTTGTGGATGCAACAAAAATTTTGTTCCCCAGGGTAATAGTACAGTTGATGCTAATGTCCAGAGCTACTGGCTTTTTCCAGCACACATGTACCCTAAGTTCCACACATATTATTTTAAAAATTCTCTTACTTAACAAAATACTCATATATGGTCACAGATGTATGCACTTAACAAGAAGAGAAATCAAGGTCATGTCACTTTTGACTCTGAAATCTCAGGGGATGGGAATTTTCTTTTATGAGGGCTTTGTGTGGCTATTCACAATCATGTTAACTATAGAACATTAGTAAATTTAACCACAAGCAATGTAAAACTCTGAAATCAATATCAGAAAACTACAATGTCAAAGAACGCTTTGACAAAATATAATGGAAATGTACCATGTAGTGGCCACCAGCACAGAGCACGCTCTGCATGTTGTTGATTAGTGATGGTGCTATGAAAAATAAAAAGAGCAGCCAGAGAGTTTCAAGGATGGCTGGTAACTCACTTTAACAAAATACCTCAAATTTCTTAGTTGACCACACTGATTAGCCTGATTTCTTCTCACCAGGACATTTCTTTTTCTGATCTCCCTTGTCAGAGACATTGGAGACCATTCTTCATTTCCCAAGGTCTGTTCTAACTACCATGCCCACATTGGGTGAAATGTAAGCCTTTAAACAGAAAAGTCCAGTTGTGGTAGATGGAGCCAGGGACTTCGGAAGGGGTGAGGACCCCAAAGGCGTTAAAGCAGGAATACAAAATTACACACATTTTCAATGGACCAGCAAGCAGCTGGAAGATTTTAACATGGCATGTGTATAAAAGATCACCCTGGCTACCAAGTTGAAAATAAGTTAGAAGGTAAGAAAGGATTGGATTAAAAATCAGTTAGAATAGATTGCTCTAGTCCAGTAAGAGAAGACAATGGCATGTAGAGAAGTGGTTTGAAGTGGATAGTGATACCCTGTACTAGTTCCCTTTGGTTTTTTAATATGACCTGACATGTGCACATGCATATGCACACACACACACAAACACGCACATTACATACACCATACACTACAATTTTTGTATGCTTTCGCTTCTTCTAATGGCCTGCACCTGCAACTCTCTTTAGATAACTTCCTTTGGCTACTAGATCTACTTTGACCACATGCAGAGAGAGCCTAAAATGCCTGTAACTTCACAATCATCTCCCACAAAATCCCTGAGCCATTGTCTAACAGGTGCAGAAACATGAAAACCTTCATATTATTTACATCCCAGGGGCTTCCCTACAGAATCATGGTGGGACTGGAACTTTGATATTGCACCTTGTTTGGATAATTCTCCCATCTTGCTTTTTCCCACTCTCTCCCTAGCTTTCTGACCTGAGATTAATTTATTAACCAATCACTTCCACACAAATCCTCACCCCGGTTAGGTCTGAAAAACCAGATCAAACACATAGATAAAACTCACATATTCACAAAATTAACTACTATCTTCTCATGTATTGGTCTTTATGGAGGATTAAAAATGAGAAATAAAATATAATTCTGAGATTATTAGCTTGTGAACTGAGTGGATGATTGAGCCATTTATTGAGTGAGAGAGGGAAAAGATGTTCTATTCAAAAAATAAAAATCAAGTGTTTTATTATTCTTGTTCAATATAAAGAAGTAATTTTTACACTCTTACTGGTAACAATATTTTGGTGTAATTAATAATAGGAATGAAAAAATTCACTGTCCTACTAATTTTATATCATTTAATTTATATATTTATGACAACCTTTTAAAGTAGTGTCTTATATAATTCCTCATATTATTATAAAATAACTGAGGTACAATGAGGTTCAATGATTGCCTGAGTTTATGTAAGCAGAGACAGAAGAACTCAGAATTTATTTTAGGTACTCTATTGCATGTGGGCTCAACCTACATTTATTCTAACTTGCTTTCTGTATTATAGGCAGTGTGCTGAGTCTTTTAAAAAAGTTTTTGTTTAACTTTCATTTCAGCAATATTATATAGAGAATATGGCGGTGTTAGATGGAGGATTAAACTGAGACTTTGCTCGTTGAAGTAACTTACTAATGTCACAGGTGGTACACACCTGTGGAAAAAGTAGAGGCATCCAAGATTTGAATTCTTTGTGAAAGATGACAGTGCTGGCGATAGTAATTATACTGCTGCTAAGTAACTTTGCTCCACTTGCACCCACCTGGGGGCTTCCTTTATGTGCTTTAAGCACTTGCTCAGTTCAGTGGCTTTGTCTGTACTCACACTCTGACCTAGAACAATCTTACCTGGCTCTTCCATAGCCATCATTTCACATTGTTTTCAATCTCTGTAAAACATTCTGCTTTCTTAAGAAGTCTTCTAAACAACTTTTTTAAAAAAGAGCTTACCCTACTTCAGTCTCTGTTGATTTCTTTCATACCATACATTCATTTTCTTTATATCATTACCATGATTTCAGTTATTTCTTTCATTCGGTGAGTTATATTTTTTTACTCTTTCCTCTGGTTATAATGAACTCATTAGGTGGTGAGATATACTGTATTATCAGTCTGTCCTGCATAAAACAGTTATTGACATGAAGTAAGTATTTAATGTGTTCTTGTAAAATTAATTGGTTAAAGATTTGTGCATAAAATGAAGAATCCTCAATTTGAACCTTGGATTATACAGATTGATTTAATATTCCATTCCGTAAACAAATCAATAGAGATATGGAAAGAGTTAAACTGAAAGGAAATGAGTCTTTTAAAAGAATGCTGGTTATTCTCCTAAGAAATGGAATATGATCAGCAGTGAAGAGTAATATTCATACAAAATTTATATCACATAAGATTAAGTATAAATTTCACAACATGATTGGTATAAATGTTTGCTTAAACTTTGAAGCCCTTTCACAAATATATATTTTATTTTCCTCCTAATTCTTGGCATAATAGTTCACTTTTAGGAAATATTAGTGAATCCATTTTGTGGCCCATTTAACGCCTGCACATTCTAAAAGGTTTTAGTTGTGTTTGTCTTTAAAACTAACAAGCTTCCTTCCCACAGGTTTTATTTAAAAATCTTTGTATCCTTATTCATTCAATAGCAACAAGCTGATTACTAAACTTTCTATGTTTAATCATCTCTATTAGCTTTAAATGCTTCATTTTAATCACATTTTCTGTTGATAAATAAATAGCATCAATGCATTAAAAAGTACAATATTTTAAATTTGGTTTAACTTTGATTTTGTAACCAGGAAATTCTCTTGAATCTTGTTAACTTTAAAAACTAATTTTTTTATTATTATTCTCTGTTTCCTTAATTATATTTTATTTTTATTTGAGAAATATGGCTGTTGGCTATTTGTGAGCCAAGAAAAACTTTGCATTATTATTATTAAGTAGATGTTCAGCATATAAAATTCACATCCAAAATTAAATTATATTACTATTTCTTATCCTCATAGTTTAAACACAGATAAAGTATATAATAATTTTAATCTTGTTTCTCAGGCAAAAAAAAGTTTCTAGATACAATTTTCAAGTGTATATGATCAATTTAAGTATCTTATTACACAATTTGTAATGAACAAAGTACTTCTGCACACATTATGTATCTTAAAAACAAGAATAACTGTGAGATATGGCCATATAATTTAAATCCTTTTCCAGATCAGATATGTGAGGCTTGGAGAGATGAAGAAAACCATTTCTAATATCCAGTTATTTGTAGTTTTTCCAAAATTCTTACATATATTGTTTGATTCCTTGGCCAGTGGTTTTTTTCCAATGTACCATTATGTTTGTTTTTGTTTTTTTTAATCAGTTGGAGAGATAAGTCTAACAGCTTAGTTAGGTAAATGACACATGCATAGGATCAAATTCTATGAATAGACACCAAAATTATGAGTATTATATAATCAGGAACTATTTAGGGATATATGTTGGACACACCTATTTTTCATAGTAATTGATAATTCTTATATTTATTATACAAATACAGGTTAATAAATATGAATATATATATAATTGATCATTAGTTTGTTATATTTATATATATTTAAGGTCTCTGAAATCATTTATTGATATTTTTTCAAGAATCCATGCTCAGATATTGTCATATTGTAATATGGGATGCTACTCTTCTCTAAATAAATGTTATGAAATAATTTAAAGGAAGAGAAATTGATGGAAAAATATGAGCTGCCAGCTTTGTATAACCAATACTTCATAGTTAATGCCACTAATCTCCTAGCCTTAATAGCATTAAGTCTTTCCTCAAAAACTGGCATATAAAGTATAAATTGTTATCAAAAGAGATGTTCTCAAATCGGATTTTGTCAATATCTTATTAAATAAAAATAATATCATTATATACAACAATGATATTGAATATAAAAGGAATATAAAACATATATGGAATATGTAATATTACAGACTATAAAGACATGTAAACACCTGATTGCCAGTATTTGAGAAAAGTTACCACTGTTTATAAAGATAGTGGAGCCAGGTTCTGAAAATAATGATTACTAACTTTTTGATATTTGAAAAACACATGGACTTTCAATTAAAAGGAGATAGGTAAGCATGTTTTTTTCCCAATATTGATCCCTTGAGTGGCGATCAAGAGTATCATAATTTATATATGACCCTTTACTACAAAGATGTCACTTTTGAAGTTGGCTAAGATATTATTATATCTACCCAATTAATGCATTCCCTACAATATAAAAGGACAAGGGAAAAAAGGAGACAGTTTAGGTGGTACTATCTTGGAAATATTTTAATTTGGAGATATGCCTTATAAGAAAACCATTTTAGTCTGTCAGCAATTTAAAAGCCATTAGAAGAGTGCTGTCTATGCTCTTGACTTATTGAAGAATGTTGGCTAAGAAGGTATCACTTGTGTGGGGCACAGGTGAAATTTTATATTATCAAAAACAAATGGTGACATTTTTAGTCACTATGTTTTTAAACACTGGAAACGACAAAATTTACAAGTTGGACTGGCATAATGACATAATATGCAGCATATATCAGGCTATAATATAGCCAAGGGAAATGCACACTATCCTATCAGCGTAAAGACACACAATAACACTTTCACCAGAGGAAAACAAAACTGAAGCACAACAGAGGGTCTATGAAAATGTAAGAACTCAGAAGAGAGAGTTTTACATGGGAAGGAGCTATTAAGCTAGTACAGAAGTCAGATCTGTCCAGTTGCAACAATTCTTGCAATCTGGGTGGGCATTCCTTTAAATACATGAGAAAAAGAGAAAAAAGACAACAACAAGCTTTATGGAGTATGAGTCAATCTCATTAATATAATGTAATAAATATTTCCTAAGACATTAACAAAATAGTAGAGTTATATAAAGTATTTTAAAGAAGCACAAATGAATCATAGACATTTATGCTTCCATGGTCTAAACAAAATTGATAAGAAATCATGCTATATAAACTGTTCTAGGCATAGAGCAATGAATTAAACAAAGCAACTTACCTTCTAGATATAATGACAGAGGAAAAATAAACAAAACAAATAATTATAAAAAGTGTGTTATAGTAATGTAATATGCTAATAATAGATAAAGCTGAAGGGAGTTATGAGTGAGTTAGTAGGATTTTAATGAAAACAGCTTTCCAAAAAAAAGAACTAACACAATGTAAATCTTTGGTAAGGAGGATTTGGGGGAGAAAGTGTGCACATTTGAGAAGCCTTCCAGTCACAGAAAGGAACTAAGCATACCTACAGTTGAGTCAACAGGGGGAGAGGTATAGACTCAGAGGTCAAGGAGGTGGAAGGCTGCCAGAACCTTAAAAGCCATGAAAGAAAGTTTTAACCTTCATGATACTGGAATCTTGTGAGGATTTGCTACAGGACAATCATGGCATAATATTAAATGTGTATTTCCAGCTGGCATATGAAAAATAGACTTAACAAGGCAAAAAAGAACACAAATAAAATGCTAGGAAGGTGATTGATAATCCTGATACAAGAATGTTCTAACTGGTTTACAATTAATAAAAGTGGAAGAGGTAGGAATAAATCCCAGGCTTTGACTCGAAC
Source organism: Saccopteryx bilineata (assembly GCF_036850765.1). Taxonomy (NCBI): domain Eukaryota; kingdom Metazoa; phylum Chordata; class Mammalia; order Chiroptera; family Emballonuridae; genus Saccopteryx; species Saccopteryx bilineata. The sequence continues at coordinate 292,398,900 of NC_089490.1, forward strand.
AACAGATTTAGAGTTGCCATTTACTGATGAGAGGCACTGGAGGAGCTCATGTTGTGTGTGGGAGTAGAAATATAATAGATCTGTAATATATAATTATAGTCTTTCTTTTCTTCAAATTGAAATTATTGATTAAGTCATTATATAATTATATTCTATTAAGGTACAATAAAAGAATATGCATTTGTTTAGGAAACTATAAATGAGATTTGAGAAGGTCACTGTAAACTATTACATCAACCATTTTAAATGTGTATCGTAAGTACATTCACAGTTTATTATGTGTTAATCTGGATTTTGTAGTAGAGGCTGTGGTACTCCATGCATATCTCATTGAAAAAGCCATCTACTTACCGACCAGCTACTAGGAATTTGGTTGCTAACTGCTTAGAGATACTGCACCCTTTGAGAATTTTCTTGGACTGATGAGAACCACCAAGCTAAAGATGTCGCTCCACTTACCACCATAGTCAATGACACTGAGGAACAAATAGCCAAAACCCTTGCCTCAAGGTAGGTTAATTCTTATTCTATTTTATTCTCAGAGTCTTCTCTCTGTAATATCAGGCTAGACTCTACCCAAGACCTGTATATTTTCCCCCTCCTATCATATTTTTCCCCTCCTCTCTCCTGTTTTATTCCCTCCTTTACGCTATCCTCTTGAGAAGTACATTTTTACTTAATCAGTTGTATAAAATCCAAATCATAGCCTGATTCTAGGAAACTTTCTATATATATATGTGTAGATAGATATAGATAGATAGATGATAGATGATAGATAGATAGATAGATAGATAGATAGATAGATGTATAGTTTGAATGAGCATCTACTCTATTAGTGAGTAGTGAGTCATTCAGTTTCTCTTCAAATGTTTATCTAATGCTGACTATTGCCAGGCACACAGAACACTTTAGGTGCTAGGGATACAACACACACACACACACACACACACACACACACACACAAGTACACACCCTCAGACTCACAACTCACACACAAAGACTCCTACTATTTACATTAAATCTGGAACAAACACTATTTAACAAACATAATTAATATGAAAACAGACAGTATAATGTATTCAGTACTGAAAAAAGCAGAGCAAAATAGTTGGATTTAAATATAGGGGCATGGAGAAGAGAAGGAAAGAAAGGGAAATTCCATGTTAACTTTACTGAGGAGTTACTTGGCTAAATGTTTGAAGAAAGGGGAGCTATTCAAATAGACATGTGGAGGAGGTGTTTTCAGTTAGAGTAAGGCGAGAGCAAAAGTCCTACCTGGCTTATCTTAGATCTCAATGAGACCCAGGCTTTTCTATTTTCATGGGCTGATAGTTTCTTTTGTGGGATATCTCTCTTAAAAACTAAATGATTCCTTATCCATTTGACTTCATTCATTTTCATGGGTTATGGGACACTTTGTAGATTTTTTTTCTATTTTAATATAGTTCTTAGACTACTCCACATATTTTGCTATTTCTACTTGATTATAGACTTCTTCATTTGTATCAATAGGTACAGAAAAAGCATTTGATAAAATCTAGTATCCATTTATGATAACACTTCTCACTAAAGTGAGAATAAGAGGGAACATTTCTAAACATAATAAAGGCCATATATGTATCTATATAACTGAAACTTAAAATTCTTACTATTAAGGAAGTTGATTTATACATACAGTCAGTGCCCAGGTTGCAGATGCGCTAGGTTCTGTAGGTTTGTTCTTCAGTTTAAATTATATGTAAATTGGAACAGATATATTTACCTAAAATGCAACTTAGATGTTTTTCTTAAATAATATTTATTTTTACCTTTCTGTGAACATAAATACTTAAACATTTTTGAACCTACAGAACCTATCTTATTAATAACCTGGGGACTGCCTGTATATGTTATTTTTTTTAGAATTCAAACAGAAAATACTTGTGATACAAAAGGATACTATATGAGGTACACTCGTCATTAATTATAAAATTATATATAAATAATGAATATTTGATTTAAGTATTTTTCTCAAAAAGTCTATTATTATTTAAATATATATATATGCACATATATTTATTTTCCTCAGCCTATCTTAATGAAAACACCAATATAATTATGTTTGTATACTTGAAATATACTGTAAAATACTGTGAGAGCTCTGGTGAAGATTTATTGGTACTAATGCCAACTTAAATGTTGATATAGCAAAAACCATGGTAATCTTTTCAGTTAGTGCTACACAGTCATAGCGTAACATAAATCTAGCGCACTCTTTAGCAACATCGTAGTGGTTCTCCAGATTATTTAATTTTATCAGTCAAATACAATCTAAAAAGCCCCCAAAGTGAAATAAGCAAGTACCATCAAATATCCCTAGGATTCAGATTTCAAATACTAACTGAACTTTAAAAATCTTTTTGGTATAAAAATTCATTAGCATGTTTACCTTTATAAGTCATCTATTCAAGCACGATACAGTTACAAAATGATTTCCTTAGTATCTCATTGTCAGACATTGACATTAAAAATCCTGTGTTTATTTCACCTGCAAAACCCATCAGAAAATAAACTCACATATGATAGATACTAATTAATACATTTATTTTATCTGGAAGGTCCATCTGAAAATTAAGTCACATATGAGAATACGGGATGTGACAAACATAGGTTTACATAAGTGAATATGCAAAACAGGTTATTCTTGTATTATTATTAATTATTGAATTGTTTTTATATGAACTACTGTAAACCTACTTTTGTCACACCCTATTTAACAATAAATCTTATGGATGGAAGTAAAATGAAGATATAGTAACATAAAAGTCAGTTATTATTGTAATAGCATTTATAAAGTGCATGTTATAAATATAGACAAATCACTGTTCTAAGTGCCTTATAATTTGTGGCAGCCATTAATTCTCTTCCCAAATATCCTGTGACTCCATGCCTCCCCTTTCCTAGTCTATTGGGATTATGCTTGAAGCTCTGTGAGGCTATTTGGCCAGGGAAGTTTAAGTGTATCTGATGTATGTTCTTCCTGGAAGTAAAAGTTTGTGAACTGTTCCATGATGCTATCACTGTCCCTTTTCTTTTACCATATTAAATATCAAACTTCTGAGCCTAGAACCCAAAATGATGACAAGAATCTGCTCCATACTCCTACCAACCAACTTGTGATAAATATATAGTGCAAGACAAAAAAGAAACATTTTTACAACTTCACTGAACACCCTAGTCCTTTTGACTGATACAATATATCTTAAATCACATAACAGTCACGAAACCACTTGATGAAGTTTTTATCATTCCCATTTCATACATGAAAAACATAAAAGTACTGAGTGCTTAAATATATTTCCCAAGATAACTATCTGTTAGGTGATGAGGAACAAAATGAAAATCAGCTCTGAGAGCTGATTGCTGGTACCTGCCTGGCACTAAAAGCTATGATATGATTTTCTCTACTGAACATAAATGATTTAACAGAATGTCAGCATCAGATAAGCCACCTCAACAGCTGTGAGGTGGCTAGACAAAAGCAGAGGTTCTAGGTATCTCCCAAAATGACCAAATATCTTCCTTTCCTAGTTACTACTCCCTTATAAAAGTCAAGTTCAAACTTTTCCCAGCTTTCTAAACAGAAACTAATACACATCTACAAAACAGCCCTGGTTTCCTGTTATTCCCCAATCAAGTACTGATCCCTGCTTTATAAGTACTTCCTAAATGTTCCAGGGTATTTCCAACCCCTACAATAAGCCTATCATCACTCTGTCTGACCATAATACCCCAAAGTTCCCTTTGATGGGCAGTATGCTTTGTTGCAGGAAGTCAATATACCTAATTTTGACTGCAGCTGTGTTCCTAGTGATCTTTTGTGCATTAGGCTTTTACATTGGTAGCTGAAATTTAAATTTAGGGAGTCTGACTGACTCTAGCACCCATGACATACCCACTATATTATAATCCAAATAAAGCAATATAAATTTTGAAAATTAAAAGCAATTAATATAGGTCAGTTTCTTTCTTAAAGAGATTCTTTAATAGACAGTTTTGCTAAATATTTCAAGTGATCTGCTTAAAACAACATATCAAAGAAAAGTAGTAAAACAGTAAATTTTCACTGAACTTATTAGTTTATATAATACGAATTTATGAGAAAAAACTATTAAGGAATAGATTTAGTTCCCACCCTATCGCCAATATCATGTACAGACTGTTGAATCAATCATACTCCGTGCTCACATCATAATTACTGTTTGTTCATACAAGGGACTTGTTTTATCGATTGAATTTTATCTCCATCAGCCCTTCTCAAGTACCCCAATTTTCCCAAGGATTTTTCAATAAAAACCTGGAAATCAGGTGTGTTTTACAATAAAAATTAATTATCCTTACAATATATAGGGAGGTTAGTGTTAAAATCTGATCTGATTTGGAGAAGGAATAGCAGACTAAGAGTTCAAGTGATTCAGTGCCTTATCAGGTGAGATAAAAGAAAGCACCTAAATGTAGCAAAATATTTCAGTAATTTGAGTAAGCTGTCTTTCACTTTGCACATAATGCCCATAACTATATACCATTTTGAAAATATTACAAAATTTAAAATGTTTAAATTTTAGTTAGAAATTTTATACTACACTGTGAAATACAGCAAAAATACTACACAACTGATTATCTCCATTGATCCAATGAATTTAAAGGGAGAATATTATTTTTACTTTAAATAATTGTGCTCTCACAGTGAACTTTTAGGTCAAAAGTGATATTTTCTTGGATGGAAGAGAAAGATCTAAAAAGTAAAAATGTAATCTCCTAAAATCAGGCCTTCCTGAAGCTCCTTACACTTCTTGCTATGAATCCCTTTTTTTTTTTTTTTTTTTTTTTCTGAAGCTGGAAACGGGGAGAGACAGACAGACTCCCGCATGCGCCCCACTGGGATCCACCCGGCACGCCCACCATGGGGCAAAGCTCTGCCCACCAGGGGGTGATGCTCTGCCCCTCGGGGGCATCGCTCTGCCGCGACCAGAGCCACTCTAGCGCCTGGGGCGGAGGCCAAGGAGCCATCCCCAGCGCCCAGGCCATCTTTGCTCGAATGGAGCCTTGGCTGCGGGAGGGGAAGAGAGAGACAGAGAGGAAGGAGGGGTGGGGGTGGAGAGGCAAATGGGCGCTTCCCCCCCTGTGTGCCCTGTCCGGAACCGAACCCGGGTCCCCCGCACACCAGGCCGACGCTCTACCGCTGAGCCAACCGGCCAGGGCCATGAATCCCTCTCTTTATGAAACTCATTTGTTTGCCACATAGTAAGACTATTTGATTTATTTTATTTTATGCTTGTTGCTTAAACAGATCATTAAGCATCAGAGATATGCTATACTTAATTAAGTATATATTCTTCAGACCCCCCCCCAAAGTCCTCAAATATTTGCCTCTTAAAAGAAGGTGCCTGTTACTAAATGTAAATTCTAAAATATATACTTGGGTTTCTTGTACATTAATAGTAATTTTAGGAATTATTTAACTCATATTTCTATTGCATAACATTATAACTTTATAGCTGCCAAACCCTTGACACAGCTGTCTTATCTAATAGAATTCGCCTTATTAAGCATATAAGGGTTGCCTGTGTCAACATTGAGATGCAGAACTTTCAGTGTGTCATTATCTCCTGATAATAACTTAGTGAAAAGTCATTTTTAGTTCAGGATTTTGTCATCTTAATCTACTAAGACAACATTATCATCTGAATTAATGTAGGTAAATAGACAAAGGGACTATATAGGTAAAGACAGATACAACTTCATATATATAATTTGAAGCTTTATATAATTTTTATTACTAAGATCATCTATCCTTAATATTTCTATATATATATTATTGGTTTTGAACAATTTATTTTTCCTTACTTGTAACCATCTTCATAAATATATACTGTAGCATCCCAATAAATCTCTAACAAATAGTACTGGCATATGAGTACATACTATTAATAGAATTTATCTTAGATTTCCAAAAATATAGATGTAATATCAAGTATGCATTTTAGCCATGCATTCACAAGTCATTTCTATGACACAGTGCTGGAATCAAAAGAGGAGAGGAATGAAAGTGAGATTGTTGTTTGATTAAAAATACAGAACTCATCAAAAATGTAACAATGTCAGCATAAACAATTATAAGACTTACATACAAAGAGTTTAATCACTGTGTATACTAGAGTTTGCCATCAATTCAGAAAGGGAACACATTTGGTCAATATACTTTAAAAATGTATGTGCTACTCATTTTATATGATAAGAATGCTTATTTAAGTTGTGAACTTGGAGCTTTTCAATAATTGCATTTAAAATTCTGAGAATTTGGTTTTATTCATTTGGGGAGAAAGCTTAGCATGATTAGTTATATAATTTCCTTCTAAATAGTAGTTTTAAATCCAGCATAATTTAAATTCAATGTGGAAATTATCCATGAAATTAAATTCTTGTTTTCTTCAATAAACTGTTAAAAATTATAGTAAGAGTCAAAAACGTAAATAACGTTTACTTATGAAATTTTGGTGAGACTGAGAGAAAAATTAGGGAAGCAAATAAAGATTTCAAAGAAAACATTGTTGTTTAATCCACCAAGAAGGAAATAAATTTTTAATCCACTTAAACCCTGATAGTTTTCAAAATGTATTCAGATCACTTACTTTCAGTTGCCATAGTGTTATCAAGTTCTATTAATTTCTTCTACTTTGATTTCCTTTTTTGCTGCATGACAAGCTTTAAATTTAATAAGTACAAGACTCATCACCTTAAAACTATTCATATCTTGCTATTCTTCCTCATTCTAGTTTTTCTTTGATTCTGACATACATATTATATAAGAATGTTTCTCAGATATATGTTATCTTCACTGAACATATTAAATACATATAATTTAAGTAATTTTTATATTTTCCTAAAATTAGTTAATACAAATAGTAAAATATATTTTTAACTCTTGGGTAATTATTATTAGGGGCAAAATGTTATTTTCAGCCCCAGATGGGGGTCGCTGAGTGGATCCCAGTTGAGGCACATGTGGGAGTCTATCTCCCATCCTCTCATTGAAATTATATATATATATTTGAAATTATATATATATATTTAATTATATATATATTATATATATAATTGATAAATTATCAACATTTTTAGCTTCTCTTATTATAAGGTGTGATTTCTCTTTATGAAAGCTCTTTCTATTCTCAAGAAGTCTTATAAATCAAGTAGATATACGTTAAATGACTGCCTGGCGCTTTCTTTGGAAAATCCAATTGCTTGTATATCAATGTTATTAGATTATGTTATTTGACTTTTTAATCTTTTCCCATAGTCTAGGGTGGACTGAGGATTCTGTATTCCCAAATAACGATTAGTGTCAAGGTCATACATATTGGTTAGAGAAATGCTCACCAACTACAAGGCATGAGCAAAGGATGAGAATGGCCGCAAGGAAGTCCTAGAAAGCTGCCTGGACTGTGAAATTTAGACTTAGCAGTGATGTACTGCATGTCAGTTTTTTCTTCCTGATGCCACTGTTCTTTAGCATCATCCTCATGTTTTTTTTTTTATCATTTTATAAAGGGTGAAAGATTATCTGGTTATTAATGATTATTCAGTTCTAGTGTTAGGAGAGCTAAGGGAAATTAAAAAGATCCTACTCAGGGTTAAGCATTGAGATTAGCTGAGACTTGAAGAAACCTCCTAAGCAAGTGCTCATAGGTGAAATCCAGCTCATGGCAAAGCTTTCACAAAATTTTTTTAAATTTCTACTTCTTCAACAGAACTCACAGAAAAATTAGTACTGATATGGTGGAGTCAACTCAAAATTATCTGGGTATAAAACTGTCCGTTCAATAAAGGAAATTGAAAATAATACATAAATAAACACAGAGTAGATTTTTATATTAAGTCATTGGAAACAACAATTATTAATATTCTTTATTTTTTATTTTATTTATTTAATTTATTTAGTGATTTTATTTATTTATTTTTTTACAGAGACAGAGAGAGAGTCAGAGAGAGGAATAGACAGGGACAGACAGACAGGTACGGAGAGATGATAAGCATCAATCATTGGTTTTTCATTGCACATTGTGACACCTTAGTTGTTCATTGATTGCTTTCTCATATGTGCCTTGACTGTGAACCTTGAGCAGACTGAGTAACCCTTTTCTCGAGCCAGTGACATTGGGCTCAAGCTGGTGAGATTTTGCTCAAACCAGATGAGCCTGTGCTCAAGCTGGCAACCTTGGGGTCTCAAACCTAGATCTTCTGCATTCCAGTCTGACACTCTATCCATTGTGCCACCTCCTGGTCAGGCAATTATTAATATTCTTTTAAATAAAATTAGTTGTTTTTAAAAATAGAAAATTTAGTAGAAGTCTCCTTTATACTTACAAAGATTTCTAATATTCATTTATCATATATGGACTTTGGAAAATATTTTCATATTTTTCAGTGGTCCAAATGGTTGTACTTCAAACCACCCATAAATTAGATAAATACATTAGAAGAAGTGTTGTTATCTTATTGGGATGTTGGATTTAGAAAGTAAACACAACTGGAATAGATGAGATAAAATTATATTTCTTTTTTACTTTCCTGTGGTAACATAATCTATTATCATTTATTTTTATAAATAGATAGATAAATTGATTTCTATAAATACTATTAGTATGACAAAATACAATTTAAAATAGTTTAATCTGGAAATGTGTCATGTGTGTGTTTGTGTGTGTGACAGAGAGAGACACAGATAGGGACAGACAGGAAGAGAGAGAGGTGAGAAGCATCAATTCTTTGTTGCAGCACCTTAGTGGTTCATTGATTGCTTTCTCAATATGTGCATTCACCGAAGGGCTACAGTAGATTAAGTGACCCCTTGCTCAAGCCAGTGACCTTGGGCTCAAGCTGGTGAGCCTTGCTCAAACCAGATGAGCCCACACTCAAGCCGGCAACATTAGGGTTTCAAACCTGAGTCTTCGTCGACCCATTCCGATGCTCTATCTGCTGAGCCACCACCTGGTCAGGCTGGAAATGTGTCTTAATTGACTATTATATTATTTTTAGCATAAATAATAATAATTAGTGTTAAAAACAATTTATTTTAAAATAGTCAATATTTTTTTAAACTTATCTATTAATTTGAGAGAGGGAGTAAGAGAGTGACATATTAATTTGATTTTCCACTTACCTATGCATTCATTGGTTGTGTCTTGTATGTGCTCTGACTGAGGATTGAACTCACAACCTTGGCATATTGTAACGATGCCCTAACCAAGTAAGCAATGCAGACAGGACTGTTCATAATTTATAAAATAAAGTTAAACAACTTTCAATTGAGAAAACTTAAAATTGCCCCTTCACTTATATTTTTAGATACATAAAATGATAGCTTAACCACTTTTTTTCCTAGCAGGCAACAATTTTATCAATTATAATTAGATAGTTTATACTTATTACTATTAAATATTAAACAGTTTAATGCATATTCTTTAATTACTGAAATATAAATAAAATCTTATAACCAAACATAATAATTGGATTTAAGAATTTAGATTATTTTAGTGTTAATAATAAACTTTTAAGTAATAATATTATAGAATACAATATATAATTATTTTAAGGTTTTATTACATATATGTATATATAAGCAGACATATGCACACATAAATAACACACATATATATATTCAAGAGATTACACAAATATTTATATTATACAACTTTATGCATTATCTTCTATGTCATTATAGAATAACTGAAGAAGATATATAAAAACCTCTAAAATAAAAATATATTAATTTATAATATCTGGTGTTCTATAATTTTTAAGGAATTTTGATTAAGTGTTCTAAAATAACTATTGCATAGTTTATAAAATAATTGAGCTTAAATATATTGTTTGGAGTATTTGTATTTAATATTTTTATAAAATGAAGTAAGTATCAATTCATTTTAAATAATATGTATTAAAACACTTTGCCAAATACATTTTTAACTTTAAAACAAAGTATTCAATAACTGAGCATTCAACTAATAAAAATATTACTACATGTAAATATGACTTTTTTAATTCAAAAACTAATTAAAATGATTAATTTTATGCAGTTTAATAATGGAGTAAACCTTGTCTCAAATATTATATAGTTCTAGTAGAAATAAAAGCAAAATAGGGCATTTTCTTATATTTTAATATTACAATCTGAACCATCCAAAAGAGGGAGCTAAAGTATTGTGCTAAGTAACTTGGTTTTATGAATGTGAGTTTTGGATTAGTTTCTCATATGAATTGCACTATGTGTTTTGATGTAAATTTAACTGGGTCTCATATGATTTATTAACTTTGACATATTAATGGACACTACTTAACTTATGGCTATAAAGTTTTGTATTCTCTCAAAAGAAAAATATTTTTTCAGCATTCATAAGTTATAGAAAGTTAATTACAAAATTAAAAGTAACGTTAAGTAACATTTTTAATATTGGGTCTTATAAAGGAAGGGGAGGAATCACATAAGCTTCAAGTAACTTGAATCACATGATTTTTATTTATATTTAAATAAATGGATCATAGTAGTCTCCCCTTATCTGCAGTTGCACTTCCATGGTTTCAGTTACCCAATGTCAATCCTAGTCTAAAAATATTAAATGAAAAATTCTAGAAATAAGCAATCATAAGTTTTATTTGCTTCTATTTTTTATTTTTAATTGTATTTATTGGGGTGAATTGGTTAATTAAATTATATAGGTTTCAGGTATACAATTTAATAATACATCATCTGTACATAGTACTGTGTGTTTGCCACCTTAAGCCAATTCTCCTTCCATCTCCGTTTATGCCCCCTTACCTTCATTTACTTCCCCCCACCCCCTTTCTCTTTGGTCATCAACATACTGTTGTCTGTGTCTATGATAGTTTTTTTTTCCTTTGCTTAATCCCTTCACTTTTTTCACTCAGCCCCCAATCTCATTCTTCTCTGATGGCTGTCAGTCTGTTCTCTATATCTATGAGTCTGTCTAGTCTGTCTCTATTTTGTTTGTTAGTCTATTGTTTTTCATTAGAGTCCACATGTAAGTGAAATCATATGGTACTTTCCTTTCTATGACTGTTTTATTTCACTTAGCATAAAAATCTCCAGGTCCATTTATGTTTTAAGGTGCACATCATTCTGAGTAACAACAACAAAAAATCTCATCTTGTCCTTCTCTGTTCCCTGGCCAGGAATCATCCCTCTGTCCATTCATCCATTCTCTATATGCTCTAGCTCCTCACCTGTTAGTGACTTAGTAGCCCTCTGGGTTATAAAATCAACTGTTTCAACACCTTAATGCTTGTGTTGAAATAATCATTATTTTACTTAACAATAGCCCCCACAGCATAAAAATAGTGATGCTGGTAATTTAGCTATGGCTAAGAAAAGCCTTAAAGTGCTTCCTTTAAGTGATAAAGCATGTATGTATAGAAAAGACTATATAGTATATACAGTATAGAATTTGATTCTATCTATGTCTTCAGACATCCACTGAGGATAGTCTTGGAATATATTCCCTGCGGATAAGTGGAGACTACTGTAATAATGAGATTTTTTCCATATACATAAACACTTTAAAAAAATATCCTGGGGTTTATGGAGTGATTCTCCCTAGAGTTCTCAGTACTGGATAACTTTTCCATGACTCATTTATTCAGGAGAAGCAAAATGAATGGCTAAGGACTTCCTAGAGCAGAGAAGCTGAGTGACGTTTTATAGTAAAGTCACTTGCAGCTAAAATATTTTAAAGACGTGCTTCTGAGAGCATCCAAGAAAACTGGCCAAATTTCAAAACTTTTATATTAAAAAGTGAAGCATAAATGAACAAATATATAAATGATAAATTGATCAATAAATTTAGCAATGGATAGATAACAGGTTTCAACATAAGACAAACAGGGAAAACTATCTGTGCCTAGAAAAATCTAGCCACACTACTCATTTCATCTGGTCAGTTATAGCTATTTTAGCTGTTCGTTTTATATCCTTCAGCCAATAGTAAGTGTAATTACTTAGAAAATCAACAATAAAAAGATGCACAAACTGAGTTTTCATTCTAAGCTACAATGTCTGAATTAAACATATAGGATTTCACAAAAGGAATAAAAATAGGCTTCATCTATTTTGCTTAAGTTCTTTATCTGTGGTATAGTGTAAATAAATAGAGCCAATATTGACACTACAAACTGAATTTGGATGCATACAATATCTTTCAAGAACACTCTTAAAAGTAATATAAAATCTGATTCATCTATAAAATGCAGCCCAGGAATATATAAAATTTTACATAACTTCAGCAATATCATTGGCAAAGACATTCTGTATGCTAATTATGTGTGTGATATATCCAACACAGCTGCTACTCATTTCCCCATAGACTAGGGTAACATACCATTATAAATAAAGGTTCATTGCCAAAGAGAAATAGAATCTGCAGTTCCTTATTATAAAATGATATTTTGCAATGGGATTAATTTAATTAGTGATTAGATTAACTTTATACTTTAGAACATCAGAAAGAAATCTGTAACTCCAGTAGGAGATCACAAGAATAGGAGATAATTTATCTATAAATAATTAATTTTCATGTAAATAGATTGTGAAAACAAAATATTTAATTGAGTATCAGATACTCATATTATGTTTCCTCAAGAGATTACATTGAAACAGAGCATGTTGCTCTTTTGTGATTTGGGAGAATTTATCTTGCATACTCATGCTTTTCTTATTACTCTCATAACACTATAGATAAAACATGGTTACTGATACTAATTTCTTTTTGGTTTAAGTGGGATATATTACCTGAAATGCCTAGAAGAGATTATTAAAAAACAAAAGAGTGAAGTAATATCCAAGAATAGAGATATGAAATGATGCCAATATATAACTTCTCAAAAAAAATAACTAGCCTTAAATTCCTTTTTATAAATCTAGTATTTTAAAAATTGAAAATCTTGAAGATTAAGTTTACATTCTATTTATTTATTCTGCAAATGAATTCAATCTTTATTATAAAATTGTCAACCTGGCATATTTTTTTCCCAGATATTGGGCAACTATATTAAGAAATTGCTCTATATCATACAATGTTTACTATAATACAGAAATAATTTGGTATATAAATAGTATAAAATAGTATAATTTTATACCTGCAGAAACAAATATACTTTCAAATAAATGAGATTATACTGTTATGCCTATCTATAACACAGTAAATGACAAACACAATAAATAACAAAGTAAATGACTGAAACTTGTCTTTCTTTTAAGGGTTGATATTTGAATTTGTTATCATAGTCGTGAATATGCTGACAGAGTGTTTGAAACAGAGTATGCAGTTGACACATAAATGAATACATTTCTGACTATGTATAGCAATAATGGAATTCCAACACGTTCTTTTGATACATGGAAATTCTGATATCAGTGTGGGAAATTTAGGCAATCTGGGGAAAGTGACTTGAACATATGCAAATAGACTGGACTCTAACACAGAGAAATCCACATATCAGAAAAGGCCTTCAAGAGGACCTGGTCATGAGAGCATGACATCCAGGCTTTTCTTAAGTACAAATATTTCTATTATTTTATTTTTCTTTGCAAGATGGAAGCTTGTTAGAGAAACAATTGAAAGTTAAATGTATAACTATTTTCAAGTAAAGATTCAATTGACCTTGGAACTGAAAGTCCCCTTATACATCATCTAGTCTCTCTTCACCATTTTTAAATGAAGAAATTAAATTCAGAGTGGTGAAGGAGCACAAACACCATCTCCCTTTTATTTATTTATTTATTTTTACTCCCATCCATTGTTCTCTTTACTATACCAGATCGGTTGTAGTTCCATCATGTAAAATTTGGTAAAGAACTAGTCAAACCCAAATGCCATTGACACTCGGCATGAATCCTTTTTTCCTTGTCTGCATGCATCTCTCAGTTGGTTCATCCTATTTTCAGTAAGGTTTGTGGAGGAAGACAGGCCTAACTAACCACAATGGGGAACCAAATGGCAGTCATTGTTTACCTTTGGGAGCACATGCTCGTGCTAACTATTATGAACCCCCAAATAACTTTAAAAATATAATAAATTTTATTTTTAAGGCATTCTTAATTACACAATTTATTTTTGGAGATATGGGTTCTTTCCATGGATTTTCTACTCTAGGATAACTTTTCACAAATGTGTTGGGGTTGTGGTATTCCTACCTATAAAATCAGTCATTAAGTCAAGTTTCAGTTCGGTTCCTTCTTGCTGTTGTAATCCCTGGTGATATTAAATCATTTGTTTCTTAATTTAAAATCTTCCTTCCAAAATGAAGATCACATTGTATAGGACAAATTTTCCATTTTAAAATAGCATGTAATATCATTAGAAGTCATATGACAGCTGGGCCCTATTTTCATTAATAGTGAACATTGAACAAATAATTTTCCAAGACCAATGTTTTTCATACATTGTCAAACATATTTTTATACTCTGATATTTCAGCATGTTTTTTAGTGCTCTGTGCCTTTTGAAAGTGTGATTGAGTACGTAATTTTTAATAACACTTCTTCAATTTTTCCAATATGTTCTCATTGTCACTCCTCCCCTGCATTCATGACTGATCATATGGTATTTGTAAAAACCAGTGTAGGTTTCTTTAGAGAAAATATGTTGCTTCGTCAAGAAAAGTTCTAGCATAAGGCAAAGGAATCTTTCCCATCAATTATTTCAAGGTGTAATTATTTTTTCATTTTCTACTTTGTTTTAAAAGTTTAGACAAGGGGAAGTCCTAAAATATATACAGAAGATCATAACTACTTTTCCAAAATACAATAGTAAAATTTTCTAACAACTGTATTATGAAGTGACAGTTTTAGTACATTGTGAATATAATAATAATAGTAAAACAATTAATATTTATTAAATAGCTACTATGATAAACACTTTGATGCATACAATATCATAATTATTCTTGACAACAACTCTAATAACTATAATTAGCCATGTTTTCATGAGATAAAAATGAAATTTAGGAAGATAAAATAAATTTGTTGAGCCTACACTGGAGGCAAGATATGAACTGGTTGTTTCTGGATCAAACATCTGAAGTTAATATTTAAATGAACATGCTTTGGCCCTGCCCAGTGTGTTTAGTGGCAGAGCTTTGGTCTGGTGTGCAGACATCCCGGCTTGATCCCCAGTCAGGGCATGCATGAGAAGCGACCATCTGCTTCTCTTTCCTCTCTATCTCTCTGTTCTAAGTATCTTTCTCACTTGCAGCCAGTGGCTTGATTGGTTTAAGCATTGGCCCTGGCCACTAAGGATAGCCTGGGTGGGCCAATAGTGGGCCTCAGATGCTAAGAATAGCTCAGTTGCTTCAAGCATTGGTCCCATATGGGGATTGCCAGGTGCATCCCAGTTGGGGCACATGTGGAAGTCTGTCTCACTATTTCTCCTCCTCTCACTTAAAAAAAGGCAAAATTAACATGATTTGTTCCTTCCTCTATAGCTCAAAAGAAGGGGGGGAAAAAGGCCAGTAGATTTGGGTTGGGAAAGAGAAAAGGGAGTTAAGAAATCCAGAGTTAATATCAGGCAAAAAGTTATAAATACCATATCTTTCAATATGGTGAATGAATCAGTTTCATATTTAAGGAATATAGAAATGACTGAGGGAGTAATTTAGCTGAAAATGATTCACCCAAAACACGATGTTATTTTTCCTTATAGAAAATATTCAGTAAGTTTTTGTAATACAATCTCAAAATTGCAAATTGGCCATATTTTCACATTTGTTCTATAACTATGAAATACATTTTCACCAAAATGAGAACAGGATAAGAAGTTTATTATCTACATGTTATTTCGGAGGGAGAATATTGCCATTATACTTTTTACTCTGTGTAAAAATTATATAGACCTATCAATATTAGCTGAGTACCATGCTGACAGGTCCTTCTAAGAAAGTGTCCAACCAGTCCTTGTGAGGTCAAAGATTAATTTTTCAGAAAATGCATTATGTATTGGGGACTCAAGAGAAGATAACTTGTGACATGTAATTCAGATATGGTTAGGAAAATATTACATACCATTCAAAACACTGTCGAGGGTCCTGGTACAAAGAAACCAGATTTATGCTCATACAATTATCTCAGAAAATTTAACCAGAGATAATCAAAAAAAGGAAATCAGTAAAAATGAAAGAGAAACTACAAAAGTGCCAAGAGACAAAGGTTAGCATGACAAAACATACCGTGATGAGAGTGGAACCTGTAGGCGAGCAGAACCTGAGAAGTAGGGAACTGCAGTCACATAATGAGATTTCTTCTTTTGGACACTTTATTAGAAGTATGAAAATCATGTTTAAGATAAAATCACACAAATAGGAAGAAACTGACATTTGGAGACATTTGAGAGAATTCTGAAATAGATACTGAACTTCCCACCACTATATAAATAGTAACATTTAATAAGTCTAACTTTATATATATATAAAGATAAATGTTATATTATATTGGAATCACTTATTTAATAAAGCAAAAAATTGCAAGAATGCATGTTGTTAATATAACATTACTATGAAAGGAAGAATATGTATAGTTCACATTCTTATTACTAGTTGATTTCTAAATAAGTATAATACAACAATGTACTGTTTATAAGTGAAAATAATTGTAATTAGAATTATATCATAAAATGAGTGGTTAGTTAACATACCAGAGACTGTGAGACTGATATTTCTTTTACTTAAGATGATGTTTCTTATATTTTCTTCTCTCCATTCAGAATTAATTCAAATATCACCTCTCAAAAAACTTTCCCTTTTCACCTTGATCAAGTTCCACCCATCCCTTTAAGTAACTGTTCATCACACTACCTACTTTCTCAGCATTCATCAATACCATATTTATCTTATTTTTTATTTGTGTCACTATACTGGAGAGGACTTTCCTGTGATTAGAAACTCTTCGTATAATGTACACTGTTATAACCTCAGCACCAGAAAAATGCTATATGCAAAGTAAAGGTTGAAAAAAATATTTGGTACTAATACATGATTATAGAACAAATTTGCTAAATAATATAACATAATAGGTTCTATATTTTATCAGTAATATAACTCTATTTTACAAAGATTAGGAGATTAGGAATAAGCTATCTAATCATTAACATTCACTGCAAATATAACTAACTTCTAAGTTCATTTCAGCACATGTTACTCACAAGCATGAAATCATTATTACCATTTTGGTTTGAATTATAATATCGAAATCATAGTAATATTCTCATACAAATAAAACCATCTTTATAAATTTTATTTATTTTAAGGTCAAGAATGGCATTTACTTTGTAGTCACTAATAAAATTCAAAGAATAAAAGGGGACAACCATAAAAATAATATAAAAGGAAAGTTAAATACTTGGCATTAAATTATGTAATTTAATTAGAAATATGAAATACTGTGACATTTTATTACCATTGCTTTAAAACACTTTCATAATTCACTCGTATCTCTAAGATTCATGTATAACATACTTATTGTGACTTAAATCAATATGCATGATAGTATTCTATCTGTCATAGTAAATATTCTATATTAATTGCAATATAATCTACATTTATAGGATAAAATTATTCAAAATATATTTTATTGTATGCTATGTCAACTTGAATATTATACTATATTAATGTTTATATTCATAATGTTGTAACTAACCCAGATTTACCTTATCTAAGTTAAAGAACAATAAAAGTTGACATCAAATTAAGTCTTTTTCATGCTTTTATATATTGAGTCCCAGTACTCTTTACCTAGATATGGTGAACTTGAGCAAAAGCATTTTTAATAATAATAACAACAATAGCAATGGTTATTATATGAACCATTGATTATGTCTCCCCATAATACATTATAATGTGGATACTGTTAATACCTTCATTTTACCCAGGAAGATCCTGGTGCTCCAGGGCATTGAAAGACTTGCTTGATTTTATGTACACATTAAATCATAAGTACAGTATTTTATAAAGAGTTCTGAATAGTTTTGATCTTTTAAAAACCTATACTTCATGCTCCTTAAGGCTGTGGAAATATTTTTAAAACTCCAAATTTATGTGAAAAAGAAAAGAAAAAGAAAAGCAATTGCTGAAAACTTGGAGTCCAGGCTGAGGGATACAGACTTATTTAAAGATTTGCTGGGATTTAGTTTATGAGTGAGGGGGAGAGAGTTACTTGAATATATCTTTCATTTATGAAATTATACCTTGTTAAGTAAATCATTGGCTATTTGAGCTATTAAAATGTTATTATATCAGCACAGTAAAGAGGTATTAAGGTTTTTACAAGAAAAATGGCTTAGGGCCTAGAGAGTAAAAGACCAATGTAAGGTTTGACAAGGGTTACAGCTCTTAGATTTTTGGCTACATTTTCTCTATAAGAAATAACTGCAAACTATAAAAGACATTGTTTTTCTACGTATGTCTTTGGCAGCAGTGAGGAGGACTGAAATGACAGTCTTGGATAAATTTGAAAGGTAGGTTTTAAAAGGGAGTTTTAGTCCTACCTATTTTGTGTTCCTTATTTCATATTGGAATTACAGATTTCAATTTTAGGGACAATAACAAACCAGAGTTCATTATACGGAGTAACCAGAATGATAAGACAGTCTAAAATGCTACTTATTTTTATGTTGAAGAAATGAGGAATATTTCTACTGAAGAGAAAGTAAGTCTGGATAAGGTTTTCTTTGAATGAGTTTATTGCTCAGAGGTAGGGGTCGAATGAAGATTCGTTCCAAGCTCTATGGGGCAAACTAAGACAAAATAGAAAGAGAAGTTACAAGCTGATAAATGTTGTCACTTGGGGAAGAAGAGGCTCTCTAATAACTGAAGCTGTTTGGAGGCAACAGTAATTTCCACATGAGGGCCTCCCAGCTCGTTTCCCCACAGTACATAGCCTAAAACAGAGCGAGGGCTCAATAATGAGTACATGCAACATAACAAAGTGAAGCCATCAGCAAGAGGATAATTAATTATATAAATAATCGGAGGATTTTTTTCCTGATTGTGAGTTTAAAAAATAAGGACAATATGAAGGGTTCATGTAGGATTCTGACTACACTTCTCAGTAAAACTGCCCACATTGAGGATACTATGTTACGATATCGATGTTATGAGAAACGTTGCTTCTACTTATGCCTGCAAACTCTAAGGTGGATTTTCATTCCTACTACTTGGAAATGGGAAACAAGATCAGCTTCTTAATGTGAAACGTTTGTATGCATCAATATTAGGAATCATGACAGCTATAAGTCAATATCAAAACACTTTGCCAATTTGTCTCTTCACACACACTCCTTATAGTGATTATGTGTACTAAATGGCCTTAAGTTTTCGAGCCCTAGTTTTTGTTTGTTTGTTTTAATGATTCTTCAAATTTCTCACATAGCTGTGTACATACACAGTGGCATTCCTAAACTTACTAACTCTCTTGTCAGTGACAGTATGTCTCCTTATTCCACTCATCTCTGTTAAATGAATAGTGACCTTGGTAATACTCAACACCCAGGAACACTCATTTCCACTCAAGTAGACAGTAAAAGCAGGGAGAGGTGGAGCGGTTTCTAAAAGCGTCCATGAAAATAGGGACCAATATTTATTAGCTCCGTAGCTTAGAAGTTTCTCATGTTGGAAAAGCTACTAATCTGTTACAGTTCACTGAACCATTTCCATAAAATGCAAGCCTAGTTCAGGATATTCACTTACAAATAGTATAATATATTCTGTCTTTGGAGTGGAGGAGGGGGAGCATGATAAGGGAAAAGAAGCCAGGCAATATAGAAGTGAAAGTAGAACAAAACTAAAGTTGCAATAAAGGTAGGAAAGCACAAGAAGTTAGAAGTAGCAAGAAAAATAAATCACCACAATTCTTTGACATAAGATAAAATACTGGGAATAGAAATAATTAAAATAATCAATAATTACATTTAAAAAATGATGCATAACTTCAAATTTAATAATGAATATATATTACTGATAGTTTCTAAAGCATCTTTTATTTATAAAAAGCTACTGTATTGTGTGACTATGTAGAGAATTTTAAAATGATTTAATTGTTACTTTTTTTCTTAAAGCTACTTTCAAGTTTATATTCTCTATAGTAAGATTTGATTTATAAATAGTTAGGAATATTTTTATCCAATCTTATAATCTGAAAACAATTTTTATTCTGGGGTAAAATTTCTTCACAATCATTCCATATGGATTGTTTACTTACATTTTCTTTTTAATTTTAGAAGAGTACAATTTATAAATGTGATCAGTGAAATATAGTTCAAGACATATACAAGTGACATTTTTATTCTAAAATAACATTTTGTTTCTCCCTGAATATGTTTAAAGATCAATTTCGATGTAAGAGTTCCATAAGCTCATTTTAGCATTGAGTGTAGTGAAGAAGGCTCTCCATGCCCACGTTTGAATAAAGGGCTGTGGAGATCTCAGAGGCAGTGCTTCACTGGTCAGGCAGCACGCCCACAGCAGCTGAGGTCTGCAGAGACATCGCACATCCTTGATGACGTTATGATTAAATTCCAGTTGTTGTGGGACTCTGCTTCTGAGTCTGCGATAGAATCCCACCACTTTCTTGTCTCCATTCTATCGTTTGTTCTCCATCAGATTCAGTATTCACCTTTGGGTAGGTTGAATTACACCTTTGCATAGTTTGCTGATTTATACATAAGTTTAAAAATTCTGTCAGAACACTTATCATCTTAGTTTTCTAAACTCACAAAAAAAATTCCAAAGTTGGATTTTTCTACTATATAAATAAAATAGTCTTTCATGTTTGGCTATTGAAAACTAAATTTAACACATGGTCTCGATTCCAAAATAGTGAGCTTGAAATATATATATATAAACATATTTAAATAGTTAATTATCTAGTGATAGATAAATATATAAAGACAGTACTGATAAAAATTTCATTCTAATGTACTAAAATACAGGTATTCCTGTAATATTAAAAAATATATGTTTATTATAGACATTTACTATTTATATTTTAGTAAAATTCTCTATTTTTAGCTGACCCAAAGTTAATTTTAATTATAAAGAAAAATATGTTTATAGAAGGTATGATAATAGCATTTTTTATTGTTAATGACTGTTATCAGGAGTCTCAATTTTAAGCTAAAAATAAAAGATTGACAAATATTTTTGCATACATAATCATAAGTATTTTGATAACAGTGCAGTAATTATTAGTTCTTGGAAGAGTAAGTTTTGTCAGAAATGTAAATCTGTTATTTAATATTCTTATATTAAAAGACATAATAATTATTTAATTTAAGTGATATATACAATGCCACATCATCTAGATAAACTAGCATGATTTGAGGGAAAAGGGTAAATACTATCTCTCTTTTAATAGTTAAACTGATTCCAATCCCTGCTCAGTACATGCAGAGTTGATTTATAAGGTCTTAATAAGATATAACATTAATATGGAAGTAGTAGAAGTAATATAAATATTTATCCTTGACTGTTTCATTAATCATTGTATCAATATATATGTTATTAAATATAAGAAAACACACCTTATTCTTAGTATAATATTTTTAATATAAAGCAAATTTTCAATTATGCAAATAATTAACTCACCCAGTAATACAACAAATATAAAATGTCTATTGACTTGACCCTCAGTGAGGGAAAATAACCAAGTAAATAATTTAAAATTTCACCATGTAATGTGCTTTTTTTGCATTATACATAACAAAGAAAAATAAGAATTTTATGTTCTGATATTAATGATCTACTTTTGATTAATATGGTTTGAAATAGCATTGTTATTTCTACTTAATGTAACACTTTCCTATCCACAATAATGTGGGCAAAGAGATGTAACACTTTCCTATCCACAATAATGTGGGCAAAGAGATTATGGTTTTTTTAGGTCTTCAAGAGTTGTGGACATTAAATTGAAAATGATTACTCACAGTGGCAGTTTTCAAATACAAAAGTCTAATTCTCTCTAATCAAAAAATTATACAAATCAACCATACACATAGACTTTAACTGAGTTTAACTTTTTCTAGAAAAATAAATTGTAATTGTTATGTTTTATTTGTTCATGATATAATACCTAAAATTGCCTGAGAAAAGAGCTTTTTGATGTGTAATATTACACTGTTGTAACAACTTGAAGTCTATAACTGAATTATGCATTGAAGTGATTAATTGCTATTCCTTTTTATTTTCCATATATATTTAGGATGTACACACATACAGATTAACCTATAAGCATATATATGCAGAAATTTATATAAAAACACAGAGAAAATACAGATATTGATAAAGATATGAAACACAGATATATAGAAATGACTTTGTTATTTGACCTGCAAGGTTTGTAAAAGTTTCAACTGAGGCTTAATTACAGTACTAGAGATATTTTAAACGTTTGGCTTTCTGATGTAGTCTTTGCATTGTGAAGTATTTATAGCTTATAGATGTGAATATTGAGAAAGTATTTCTGGTAATTACAATAAATTACTACAAAAATCTGCTTTGTAGGGAAAAAATAGGTAAAAGGAGTTACTTGATTGTCTGAGAGAACACTCTCTTTCAAACTTTTAGAAGTAATGTCCCAGGTTTATTAACAGAGCATATTTTGCATATAATAGAGCATTTTTACATGGAGATATTTTTATTACACCCAAGATTAAAACTATGTTTATAGATGTCCCAAGAGGTGAATTATTGGTGTCTGTTTGCTTAGACTACACATTGTTATATGTGTTGTTGTCTCTCCTGTTAAAAGGACTTTCTATAAATATTGTTTCTTGTTTGTATTAACTTTCCTAAGACCCTATTTTAGTGGTATGAGGAAAAAGTCATTATACATTGGAACCTCTATTAATCAAGTGTAGTGAGTTTAACATATTCTAATAAAAATATTGTGAGGTATATCTACTTTGTACAATATATTTGTACAATATATTTAGAAACATATTTTTCTTTAAAATCAAAATCAAATAAAAAGTACTAGCTACTACTTTTCTCATTTTAAGTAGAATAAATTTGGAGTAAAAAATATAACAGAATCCTTCATGCTTTTCACAATTGTAGAGCCAACCTCAAAAAGTATAATGAGTAACAAGCTTTTTAATTCATACTTATGAAACAATCATATGCTCTGGTGTTTCATTGATTAAGAAGAACAAGAATTATCTTGCTCATAAAAAAATAGAAAGTATGAGAGCAGTCATTTCTCCTGAAATTGATTTATAATTTGGCAAGGTAATGGAATAGAAAAAGAAAAAGGAAATATGTTGAATACCACCTTAAGAAAATATTCAGGTCTTCACATTTTCCCCACTTTTTTACGTAAAAGTAAGTAAATATCACACACCTACACACACATACACACCACCACCACCACAACCACAACACCACCAATAATATATACTTCATAAGGTTTCCATTTTCTCTTCATAGAAATCCATTACAATGGCTTTTATGTCTGAAAAGTGTTTCTTGGTAGTCCTGATGGAAAATGTCTTGGTTAGGCTCCAGAGATCATGCTTTTATTTATGCATTTTGCATTCTTAATGTGGTTCTAAGACCATCTCTTACTAGTGCTAAACTTAGGGATAAGTGCATTAACTTATTAGGACTGCTACGAAAATGTTTAAAGTGCTACAGGCACTCTTCTCACTGTGCCTCCCTTACTATATTTTAATCATGAGAATAATAGTAGTTCCAGGCAGAGGAATTTGAAGTAACTCATAATAAAAAATAAAAAAGGAAAAAAAAAACTTTTTCAGAATGTTTTAAACAATCCAGGAATCATTGTTTTCAGCTAACTGCTGTGTGTGTGTGTGTGTGTGTGTGTGTGTGTTTTCCTATACAATTTTGTCAGTCTTGGATATGTAGCTTGATTTTTAAATGCTTAGTTTTCTTGGGCCACATCAGAGTTGGATAAAATCCTTTTTCTAAAGTTTGAGAATTTTATGTACATACCTAAATAAGATAATGTCACAGATATTCAGAGACTTTGGAGGCATGTATTTTTAGACAAATCATTTTTGAAAACAATTCTTCAGGATACAAGGAAAATAATTGCTTTATTCCAGGAAACATGTCGTATGTTGATGTTGTACAATACATAAGGTCATATTTATAAATTAGGATCAGGTAAAATTAACAAAGTGAATTAAAGCCAAAGTCTTGTTGGTACTTTTTAGCATACTTTTCTCTTCTAAGTAAACTTAATTTTATTTAAGTAGATATGGTAATTTAAGTAAAATACCCAAGAAGCTAACTAAAGTTTTATAATAAATTACTTTATCATAAACCAAACCTACTTTACAATTAGTATTACTGTTGATTTTATGTGATATATAAAAAGATAATATAAATATATAATAAAATGTATACATATTGAAGTCAGAAGCATAAATATTTAAAATATCACATTGGACACTTTTAAAAGTATCACACTATTTTTTTCCAATGTTAGATTTATTTATACTTTAAATTTCATATGATGAAACAAAATTAGTCTTAAAAAATAGCAATCTAATCCATTACATTGAAGTGTCTGTATTAAGTCTAAATAATCATTCATCTTCTAGACTGTTCACTTTCATAGAAAACAAGTTACCACCAATATTTATTCAACACACAATCACATTATTCATTAAATTAGCTTTTTCTTTAGTTTATACTTTCTTCCATACAATATATTGCCATATTATTCACATATTTTATGTTAGTAATGATCCAAAGCATTCTGATTAGCTGCACATACTCATAGCGCAAATATTGTAAAAAATACATATCTGCCTCAAATCACTACTAATGTCTAAAGAGAAGTAACTGAGTAGAAAAAAAATATCTGATAAATATTTTAAATTCTTTTGGTGAATATACCATAGACAAGAGAGTGTACTGGATAAACTGAGATCACAGGAAAATACTAAATAAAATCTCCATACTCAGTGACACCCAGAAGAGCTTCTGATCCAACATACAATTTATCAACTTGAGCAACACAATGTTTAAAAATGTAATTTCAAGCCAACTTTGATTTTGTGATCTGTTATACAAAGGCAGTGGTACAAGAGATTTTCATTTCAATTACACATTGAATACAATGCTGGTGGAGTAATTATGTAAGCCATTTCAAAATTGTTTTTAAAAATACCAAAATAGTGTAATAAAAAGAAAAATCATGTTTTTCCATTCTAAAAATTATCTTATATGACTTTATTAGTCCTACTAAATCTATCCGACTTAAAGTTAGTGAATTACTTTTAAATTGACACTACTATCTGCTTCTTCTACAGCATTTTTCTATCATTATTTCCAGAATTAGATTTGCTCATGCCATGTACTTTAATTTCTATTTTATTATTTTTTAGAACAGAGAGATGACAATATTTTAACATCTTAGCATATATCTAAGTGCATACAATTATTTTTTACTCTTCCTTTGAGAAAAAAAAATAGTTAAATCTATCATATGTTCTATGATAAGATCACAAATGCAAACTATTGATGTTCTGTCCAAGTTCTCTGCTTCTGTGTGCTGGAAAGAATGTTATTTCATTTTCTTCATCCTTCAAAAAACCTACCATTCAAACCCAAATTAACTAGTTCTGTAGTTACACAGATGTATTCTACACTTAGCATAGCATTGCCTAGGCAATGAAGCAGTGTATGAATCTTAAAATAGGATGTATTCTCTATTGAATTCAAGAAGTGCTAAAATCATACTTTTCCCCATGTTAAGAACACTGAAAGATCAGATTGATTTTTAAACAGGTATTGTTAAGAAAGATAACTCTTCTAATTCCATAGATAAGTAAAAAGTAACTTTTATGCAAAAGTTACTACTTTCTGCTATCATAATCACTCATTTTTTTCATGCTACATAAATTTCAAAAACCTTTTAAAAATCTTTATTAGCAATCTTATAGATCTATAAAACAAAGTATTAAATGACAGCAAATCTCCAAAAAGACCTCCAATTTCTCCTTAAATCTATAGTCCATTATATGCTCATCAAAAACTGATAGTAAAAATAAATGTGAACTTATCTACTATGGGTGATCTTTTTTTTTTAGTGCACCTTTGTTATTTAAAACAGATTCTAAGAACATACACTGTTAACAATATCTAAACATAAATACTATAGAATGTTGATAACCTTAAAATGAAAATTTATCTTACCTTTTGAGATTAATATCATTGAAAATTTAATTGATGTGAATGGTTATATTGAGTATCCAAAGAAAATTTAAAAACAATGCTCCATTAAACCAATGTATTTTTCATGTCACTTCAAATAAAACATACTAATTTTGCTTTTGCAACTCTTTCCTTCCTGTGGTTTTCATCCAGTCTTTATTCATTAAGATACATTTGCCTACTGTAATGGATAGCAATTATAGCCAACTGATGTGCACATTCAGAATGCTGACCCGACTGAGAACCACAAATATCTGAAAAACCTTGACCAGGTAAAGTGATCTCATTAATCCTACCAGTCTGCCTCCATGTATATATGTTATTTATATATTGCACCATTTTAATATTAAAAATAAAGAAATCATGCCTTCTTAAATTGTGAAAAAGATACATTTATTGACAGTTCTGATTCAAATGAACAACAATTATGAGAAAACCAAGGGTCCATTTCAAAATAATATAATAATAATAATAATATACATAAACAATATATAATTCAAAGCTACTAAAATCAAATAACTCAATATAAAGTTAGGTTTTATTTTTATAATAATACTATATATGCACATTTGAGCACTGTAAAAAGATCTTGGGTAGGTTTCAGTTTTGTAAAAGTAAAATAAAAAACATTTAAATGCTTGCAAGTTTTTTCACTAAGCATTTTAATAATTCATTACTTAAATACTACAAAATATATTCTTACCTGTTTCCAAATGTTGAGAAAGAAATATAGCTGCTAGGAGAAAAGCAATATTTGTGCTACTTCATTATTAGGAAGAAAAAATTGAATAGCTCATATTTGCAAGCAAAGTAAATAACTTACTGTGTTAAGCAACGGAACTGAGTTTAGCCCTGCTCAGCAGTGACAATTCCCGCGGCGATGTGGCTTCTGTCTTATTCCTTCTCTTTTTATAGTATCTTCACAGCTGAATTTTCATGCATCTCAGTGTGCCTCCCTCTTCGAGCATCACTTTTAACTCAGACAGGCAGGAAGCTGAAGCCAAAGGAACTCTCTATCTGATTGGTTTCCATTCAGCATTTCTGATTAATAAGAGACGGTCCCGCACATACGAAGATATTGCCGCTGATGGCGCTGCAGGGCTCCAGGTTTGGGGCTGGGGCAATAAAGACCTCTTTAGGCACATTGATTTGCAAGCGAATGAAGTGGGAGGGCTTAGAGAGGAAGGCATTGTCAGAGACCCCCATAAGAGAAAATAACCCAGTGTTTTTATTCTCGCTTAATCAGCTCCCTTAATGTGTTTGCAAGTGGGAGAGAAAGGTCACAGCATGCCAAACCTGTAAATCATCTGTAGAAAATATATATCGCAAGGAGAGTGTTGCTTACAAGAAATTTTGTGTATGGTCCCTGCAGAATTCACTATCACATATTTCAGTTTAATACCCATATTCCAAGTTTAAGAAAAGGAAGAGAAAGAATTCAGATTACATTTATTGTTGATAATAATCATTTTTGTGTCTCTGTGAGTTTACACACTAAAACAAAATTTCAAAACTAATTTAAAAAGTATCTAGTATTGTTGTTTTAATGTGTTGTTTTCCAGTGAAACCAATGATTTAAAGTATACTTTCAACTTTTTACAGCTCTTTACTTGATAATGCAATTGGGGGATTTTCACCTTTTCTGGAAATGTCCAGAACTAATGGTGACCATAGCCTCAACACAAAAAATAGATGGTCCACCTGTTAGATTCGCTGCTGAACACTGCATAATCATTAGAGAGGGTAAATCATAACAAACACTGTTTCAGAAGGAAGTCCCTTTAGCACTTCTGGAAATGGCACAATAGAAGACTATTGATTAGCAGATAAATCCTTCTGAAAAGAAGTTCTAGTAATAGTTGTATGAAATGTACATTGGAAATATGGCTCACTCGTTAAGTTCCGGTAACTAAATAGCTTGAACGTCCCAAAATATCAATATCCTATTTGATGCTTCAAAGAAAAACTGACAATAGAAAATAAAAATAAAATTGCCACTTCTTTTTTCTTCTCCAGTGGTGTAGCTTAGCCATGAGGTGTAGATAATAGAGCTGCCTATCTGAGGCATGTGCATGATGGAAATTACTCTTTAAAAGGGAAAACAAATATGTAGAAAATACTGTCTCATAGATCCCCAAATAAAAGGTAACACCATTAATGCATGGTAATTAAACTTTTAGTACATGGTTTTTAAATAACTGTGAATTTAAAATGTAAGATGAGCAAAAATGTGGACTTTATTTTATTTCTCTGCAAATGAAGGAAAGGAAGAGGAAGAAATAAAGCTTTATGCATGTTGTCCAGGGCAAGATAGATCCGAATGGTGAAGACCAGAGTAGTGAATTCTTCATGGAGGCTAAGAGTGTTTTCTTGAGGCAAAGACATTTAATTTGAAATTCACACACTGTTTTATACTTATTTCTTCCAGGTGTCCTGGTTCATTTAAATAACAGTGCACATTATAGAAGTTTCTGTTAGTTCTGAGATAAAGTGATGTATGTAATGTGGGAAAAAGAAACCAAACATTTTATTATAGTTTAAGATAAAAATGCACAAATAAAATCTTTAAATCCCTAAAGCTGCACACATTTATTCTCCCACTGACAACACACTAAATGGAAAGACTGCTTTGTGTGAAATGCACAATGCTACAGAGTTTTCCATTGCCTGATTTGAAGTTTTTACTACTCTTAGGAAAAAAGGCAGGTGGGGGCGATTCATTAACAGTAATTGTAAAATAGTATTTATTTTCTTTAATTACTTTAGTTTAACGTTTTTTAGTGATTTGGTATTCAAAATATATTACCTTATTGAGAAAACATTTTATGGATTCTTTTCTTCTTCTTTGAATATTATATATTCCCATACTTGAGGACTCTACCTATTTAATACCGTTGAAGAAAAGTCATGTATCCCTGCCACATAGATAACTCCAATGCCTTTTAACCTTTTATTATAATTGCTATTTGATTACACCATAACCATTTTTTAAATTGTTAAGAAAAATATTGAATAAATAAAGCAGTTACAATACATGAATTTTAAGGCCACCATCGGCTCCTAGAAGGAACTTCTCACCCCTTCCCAGCTAAAACAAATTTTTTTTTCAACAAAATACTAATTCTTTTAAAGCCCAAATATAATACAGTACAGCATGAAAGAACTTACTGAATAAGTCACAGTAAAAAAAATAATAAATTACCCCAATTAAAGGTATATCATAAACATGGTGACACAAAGCTACCTTTCACTAGCAGTTCCATCCACATAAGCCAGCACAGTCAGACAAAGCTGTGTGCTAACCTTTTACATCTAATATAGACTAGCACTAGATAGCAAACAATCTATCTAAACCAACTGAAATCAATTTTCTCCATGTGTGAACTCAAGTTATAGTTTCTACATGATAAATAGTTAAAAGGATTAAAGGAGAAACAAATATTTTGCACAACAGCTTTTACATGCCACTATTATGAGTGTCCCCTACCAGAATTCAACACCAACAATTTACTACTTCAGCCTCAAATTTAAACTATACTAAGTAATGGAGGAAAAAATTATGAATTATTTTCTCCTGTTTTCTAACAAACCATCATTGCTCATATCTCTATGTACATCACACCTTCTTTGGAATTGAAAATTCTACAATCATCTATGTTCACTGTGATTTTTATCACTGTGGCTTAAGGTATACCCAAATTGTATCAGAATATCCTCAGACCAATTATGCCTGCTGGTAAATCTCTTTAACATCTGAAAATCCTTTGTGTCCTCGACCTTTTGTTTGCACAGATCTTTCAATTGCCTGTTTCAACTCAGAGTTGGCTGTTGTATAAAAAATTCTTTTTCATTTCATGTTGCTCAGCTGAGAGATGATATTTGTTCCATAGCACATATACCATTGGGCTTTGAGCTGGAATAAATGATCCTGCTTGTCTCTGCTAGGCTATTTTTCTTTAGTCCTTTATTCATGTTTGACATAGATTTTATCATGCCTAACTCTCCTTGTTTAAATCATTTAAAGACTTGAATAAATTTAGCAACCAGTTAGGTGAGCCCCACAATGCATTGATTCCTCCTTGCCTTGATATTTTGATTTCCAATGATAATTTCTTCCTCTCCACTTCAGCTGTAAACTCATGGTCATGCCCTATCAGAAGTTTGTTGTTGTTGTTTTTTTCTATTGGACATCCTGATAGATCTTCTCCATTTTTTACCTCAAGGTGGATTAGCAATGAGTTCACTCAGTAGAACCAAATTGGATCAGCATGAAAGACTAGATTAGAGTTCTACCTGCCTTTTATGATTTGTAAGTAGATGTCTTTAGAGGACAGACTTAGAGAGGAGACTGTTAGTTTTATCCATGTGGCCTTATCTCAGCAACAAAGACCATAGGATCTGGTACCCATGACCCCCTACTAGTGTGGAAAATTGTCTTCTAAGGAATAACCTACGGTACCCAGCCCAAATACCCCTCTCTGTGAGATGGAGAAAGCTGAACACTAAAAAAAAAATTGTTTCAGCCTTTTCTTTCTTTGTTCTTTTTTTACCATAATACTTTTTTTTAATTTAGAAAATTAAATTTTACACGGTGACATTGATCAATAAGAATACATAGGTTTTCTGTAAACATTTCTATAACATTTAAAGTGATAAGTTGTATATCCATCACCCAAAGTCAAATCATTTTCCATCATCTTATATTTTCCCTCTTTAAACTCTTCTCCCTGCCCACTGCCTGTACCCCCCTCCCGCTGGTAACCACTTAACTTTTATCTATGTCTTTGAGTCTCAGTTTTATATCCCACCTATGTGTGAAATCATACAGTTCTTAACTTTTTCTGCTCTCAGCCTTTTCATGTTGTTGTAACAAAATGCCATAGACTGGGTGGATAAAAAACAACAGCAATTTGTTTCCCATAATTCTGGAGGCTGGAAGTCCAATAGATAGGTGCCAGCATATCCTCTCTTTAACTCTTTTCACTCTGTCCTCATGTGATGAAAGGGGCAAAGATCTCTGTGGGTTCTCTCTAGAAGGGCACTAATCCTATTCACAAAGGCTTTCCCTTCATGACATAACTATGGCCCCAAAGTCCCACCTCCTAATATCACCTACTTAGGCATTGGAATTTCAACATCTGGATTATGGGAGAACACAATATTCAGATGACCACAAGATTATATACATTTAGTATTGTTTTTCTTGTATAAACTTTGACTTTCACCTATGTATGTGTCACTACTGGTATTTTTTCCTAACCTCTGGCTTAATACCTAGACATGTCATTATACAAAATAATATGACCTCCAAGTTATGGGGTTTTTATTCATACATCTCAATTCTGACTCTTACTTTCAAGTAACCCTCCGTGATATGATGACAGCAGTACTATTTCCTCTGCAGAACCTGTCCTCCATTGACTTCACACAAGCGTTAGTCACTCCTCTGAGATTCTCGCATTTCTGCTTACTCACATGTGATGGCAAGGCCCATCCTAAAACCACTCCCTTGCATACTTTTTTGTTCTGTTCTTACTCCATGACTACAAGACACACATACACACAGACTCCAAGAGTTCTACCTGGAGTTCTACCTTTCTAGGGAAAGGTGAAAGAAAGTTAGGAAAAGGTCACGTGGCAATGCAGTATGGACTAGGGATAAGCTCTGGGATCATGAGGTGATCCAAACTTCAAGTAATGCAGCAGAAGTAGAATTTTGCTTTTCCTAAGTGCTCTTTATATTTTCTTCATAGATCAGAGAGCTTCAACATACTCCAGGCTTTAAGTCTGTTCTTTAATAGTCATAAACCATGCAGAACATGAATGGCTTATAAAACTCCACTATTTTTAAATATTCTTCTTATATTTATCAGTAGAACCACTGTTACAACTGTTGTTACTATATAGCAGAGTAATAATAATACCACTGATTATAATAATAACTAAGGCTATAATTTATTGTATATTTGCATTAATAACTAAATTCAGGCATTTTTTAAATTTCTTGAAACAACTAAACAAGGTGGAATTTGTTTTGTTTTGTTTTTGATACAGGGCAAAGTAATATGGTTAGTGAAGTTATTTGCCAAAGTTCACTTACCCAGGAGATTGATAGAACCAGGAGCAGAAACTTGTTCTATTTAAATTTAATGCCCATTCTTTCAAGCACTATACCCTACAGTCTTCTTCAATTGCCTACTGGCAACAATGTGCATCTCAACTCAGGAACTGATAGGCAAAGGTAACTAGAACATTGTGTATCCCCTAGAGAGATTTCTTGTCCTCAAAATTTCTGTACCATATATAATAATATCTAAAATGTTTTTCCTTGCTAAAGAGGGTTTTTTTTATATTTTACAGAATATAGGGATTTTATATGCAGACAGAATAAGTTCTAGTAGAACATGACAATTTATAAAAGATTTATAAGCATTAGACATATTTTAAAGGGTTTTTTATGGCTCATGGAAGAATCTTTGAAAATATTTAAAAATGTTTGTCTTGATCATGTTAGATAAAAATTTACAAAAGAATATAAAAAAATTTTTACTGACTCCTACATTACAGAAAGATATATTTTTAAAATCCCTAAAATTGTATTCACCTTTGAACCCTTCCAGTGCATGGAAAAGCACAGAGTAGTTCACCAATAAATGGTAAATTATGTGCCTAACATAAGCTTTAAACTAAATAAAAATTTAATAAAATCACTCAGTCATTTACTTTTTAAAATTAAAATTGTTTTGTAATAAGCTTGTATATAAACATTGCATATTTACCCTAAAAGTCAATCAGAGAATAAAATCACTTGATAACACATGAATGAAAACAATTTCTATTGCTATCATTTAACATGTAAAAATAAATGGTATCATATTGTGCACATTATTTTTATCATGGATACATTTAAAATTTTGTTTTACACTGTTTTTCCTACTTATTTTTCCAAATTCCTAACCTCCTCCTATTTTACTACCTCTTCTTCCAATACAGGTACTGACATTAATAGCCTCTTTTATAATTTTGAGTACTGTATATGATCATATTTTAAATCTATCTATCAGGCAGACACAGACTCCTGCATGTGTCCTGATTGGGTTCCACCCAGCAAGCCCACTAGGAGGTAATACTCTACCCTCTGGAGCGTTGCTCTATTGCTTAGCAACCAAGCAAGAGCTTAGAACCTGAGGCAGAGGCCATGGAGCCATCCCCAGCACCAAGGCCCAACTTGCTCCAATGGAGTCATGGCTGCAAGAGAGGAAAAGAGAGATAGAGAGAGAGAAATGAGTGGGGTAGGGGTGGAGAAGCAGATGGCTGATTCTCCTGTGTGCCCTGACTGAGAATCAAACCTGGGACATGCAAATGCTAGGCTGATGCTCTACCATTGAGCCAACTGGCCAGGACCTATCGATATTTTCTTTTTTTAAGTTTTCATCAGCTTATTAATTGAAAATTTAGATTTATATTCTTAGGTAAAACACTGCCCACCTGCTCTCAAGCTCCTGAAATTTATTTACTACCTTGTTTCTTCCTGCTATTTTTTTTCCCTTTGAATGTGTTGCATTTGGCTATCAGAAAGGAGAGAAATTAAATATGTGTTTAATTATTAGTTATACAGACTCTAGGTCTCATTTTACTTTATTAATGAGTAAAATAAAATGAAATGGCTTTTGCTCCACCAAATTTGAAAAGTATATATGTATAGATTAAGATACTATGATATTTAAAAACCTGGTATCAACAGTTTAAATTCTGAAAACACTGACCCTTAAATTAAAGAGCTGTAATAAACAGTATCTTCTAAAGCTTCAAGAGAGAAGTCAATCCATGAAAATAGCAGAAATTATAGAGAATTGAAAGAGAAAAAGTAGCTTGATCAGGCCATGGCACAGTGGATAGAGTATCAGAGTAGGATGCGGAGGACACAGGTTCGAGACCCCGAGGTCGCCAGCTTGAGTGCGAGCTCATCTGGTTTGAGCAAAAGCTCACCAGCTTGGACCCAAGGTCACTGGCACCAGCAAGGGGTTACTTGGTCTGCTGAAGGCCCATGGTCAAGGCACATATGAGAAAGCAATCAGTGAACAACTAAGGTGTTGCAATGCCCAATGAAAAACTAATGATTGATGCTTCTCATCTCTTCATTCCTGTCTGACTCTCTCTCTCTGTGTCTCTCTCTCTCTCTTTCTGTCTCTCTCTGTCTGTCTCTCTCTCTCTCTCTCTCTCTCTCTCTCTATATATATATATATATATATATATATATATAAAGGAGGAAAAGTAAGTTTTTCAATAAGTAAGCTAATATTTATCTCTATGTGTGTCATGTTTTTATTTAATAATAATTTTCTATAGGCAATTCATAAAGAGACTCTCATCAATGACTTTAATATACACTGCTCACAAAAATTAGGGGATATTTTATCACTTCATATTCATTTTGAAATATCCTCTAATTTTTGTGAGCAGTATAAATGTTTTTCATAACTTTTAACTAATGATGCCCTTTTTGATATTTTCCCAAATCTTTTAAGGATAAAAATCTACTTTATATAATAAGTCCATTATTTTCTCTTTTAGAACATTTTAAAATTTTAAAAATATTGTTTAACTTATATTCATTAAATTTTTAAATAATTTTTATATTATACTTTACAATGCATATATCAACACACTCTATTTTATTATAATTATATAAATATATTATCTATTATGTAATCTACAGAAAAATAATTATTGATATGGTGCAAAAAGGTGTATATATGTGTATTAAGATATATGTTCACACATACATATATCTTAAGTGCACAACTAAAAAAATATTAAAGCTCTCAGTTAAACATTGACTTTAACCTAATCTCCCTAAATAAGTAAACTGTTAAAGAATACCTTGACCCACACACAACTTTGCTAGAAGAGCTGAGACACCAGAGTAGAAACTGAAATTCTATACCAAAGGGGTAATTTATACCCTGCAAAATAAAGGTAACCTTGAGGAGTTTTCTTTTAAAACCAACTAAAGGAAGAGACTTTTGACTCTTCTTACCTCCTGTCTATTAATGTCTAATTCTTGTTGGAATAAAGCTAGGTCAGTGGTTCTTGATTGTGTTCACACATGACAATCACCTGAGAATAAACTCCTCATCTTAAAATTCTGGCTTATTTATTCTAGAGTAAAACCTAGAGCTTGGCTATTCCAGGAGCTCCCCTAGTGATTCCCATGAGGAGAAGTTCCGATAACAACCGCAGGCCAGGGAATGGATCTGAAAATAATAGGAATACAAAGTCAGGCCCTGATTATTTTCAGAAGAGGGTCTAAGCATGTGTAATCTACAGGTCTCTGAAGACTTCATTTTCCTGTGCTTCCAACTCCATTATGCAGTACTCAAGGTCAATGAAAGTTTTTATACAGTACTTCCTTGAATATATTGGTTTTTGTTCGGTTTTCATACTTTACATAGACTGTTCCTTCAGCCAGAAAAGTCTTTCTGTTCTCTCTCTCTCTCCATATATATATATATATATATCCATATATTATATATATATAATATATGGATATATATATATATATGGTGTATTACATATATATATCACATATATATATATAATGTAAATGTCACCTCCTTTATGAAATAGTCCCTGGCATACTGTTCCTCTTCAAATATTGCTAATGGCCTGGACACACATCTTTTTCTGTCCCTTTTGTTTGTTTTTGACAGATATTGCCTGACAACAATAAGGCTCACAAAGGGGGTTCTCTAATTTTTAAATTAGAAAACTGGTTAAAATATATAATTTTAAGGTTTTTTTTTAACTAAAAAAGAGCTGTCTGCAGCCACCTCATTATATGTAAATATGGCTAACCTTATCTACATAACAGAGTAATTTAACAGGCAAACCTAGAGTAATAATTTTATGAACATGCCTTATAAGAAAATTAGTATTAATCAATACTTGGTTTTGTAGTTATGGCTCTTGTGTATGAAGATTAATATCTTAATACCTATATATTAATTCCAGTTCTTAAAAGAAAAATGCACACAGAAGAACTAGACTGTACTTGTGTTTTGTTTGTTTTAAGTTTAATTGGTGTTTTTTATTTTTTTACAGAGAGACAGAGAGGGATAGACAGAGACTGACAGACAGACAGGAACAGAGAGATGAGAAGCATCAATCATTAGTTTTTCATTGGGCATTGCGACACCTTAGTTGTTCACTGATTGCTTTCTCATATGTGCCTTGACCGCAGGCCTTCAGCAGACCGAGTAACCCCTTGCTCAAGCCAGCGACCTTGGGTCCAAGCTGGTGAGCTTTTGCTCAAACCATATGAGACCACCCTCAAGCTGGAGACCTCGGGGTCTCGAACCTGTGTCCTCTGCATCCCAGTCCGACTCTCTATCCACTGCGCCACCGCCTGGTCAGGCTAATTGGTGTTATTTTTAACAATAAAAAAAAACACCATAGTTGAAAACCAACCATAAGATATTGCACTAGTTGCCTCCAAATTTTCCTTATTAGAGCTCCACAGTAATATGCATAAATTTTCTCACACTACAAATAATGAAATGCAGGCTCAGAATGGTCAAAAGTTACAGCCAAATCACACAGCTAGCAGCTGGTATAGTTGTCACTGGACCCAGATCTGATTTAGTGTGACATTTATGTTATTTCTAGTGTGCTCTAAGTGAGAACATCCCTTTACATGTTTTGAGTACATTTGTCTGATTTTCTTTTTGTAATCCACTTTTTAGGAAAATGGGTTTGCTAGTTTATATAATTATTTCAAGTTTTCCGTGTGTTAGTTTTGTTTACTGGCACATTACTCAATGTCTCACAGTCTCAATTTTCCCACAACAGAAGGAAATAATCATAGGGTCTCTGTTATGATCAAATGTGGCAATGGCATTGCTACAGAGAACTTGGTATTAAATGACTGACATCAAATTTTAAATTTTTGCTTTCATAACAAATAAAGGGACACGTCCAGGTGCACTTTGAGAATTCTTCTGACCGGCTTATACCTTCCCACCTGATCCAGACGAGTCTTTCAGTTTGATACCTGGGCCAAGACAAACATTTGGTTTTGCATCAGTTTACTCATAACTGAAGTCTTAGGTGTTTGATTGCATTTTTCACTTTGTGATTCCAGACTTACACTGAGCAATAGCATTAAATGGGCCCACTCATGGAAACAAAGAAACAGAAAACAAAGACCAACCGTGTTATAGAAAAAGCCAAAGGAGGAAATACAAATTTTATTTACTGAATTTCTGCAATGTGTAACACAAGATCATGCCTGCTGTCTCTGGGACAGCAAAGCACATAATGAGAATTATGGTAGTAATATCATCAGTGCTAGAGTTGAACTCTATATAGTACATATTTCTATAATGGGGTATGTATGATTCTATCTGTGTATTTAAGGCTTCATATATAATGTATATATGTCTTAAGAACAGTTTGAGTACTTTTAAAAAAATGCTATCTGACAATCTTTGCATTTTCTTTGGAGTGTTTAGATCATTTACATATAATATAATTGCTGGTCTGGTTGAGTTCAACTCTATCATATTGGTCTTTGTTTTCTGTTTTGTCATTTTCTCCTTTATTCTTTCTTTCCTGGAATACTTTATATTAGATATTTTTATTTAACTTTCTCTCCTCTAGCTCTTTAGCTATACCTTTAATTGCTATCTTTTACTGATTATCTTAGAAATTGAAAATGTAGCCTTAATGTATTAGAGCAGGGGCAGTCAACCTCTTTATACCTACTGCCCACTTTTGTATCTCTGTTAGTAGTAAAATTTTCTAATTGCCCACCTGTTCCACAGTAATGGTGATTTATAAAGTAGAAAACTAACTTTACTTTATAAAATTTATAAAGCAGAATTACAGCAAGTTAAAGCATATAATAATAATTATTTACCAAGTACTTTATGTCAGCTTTTCACTAAGTTTGGCAGAATAAATCTTTATAAAACAACTTACTATAGTTAAATCTATCTTTTTATTTATACTTTGGTTGCTCCACTACCGCCCACCATGAAAGCTGGAACACCCACCAGTGGGCAGTAGGGACCAGGTTGACTACCACTGTATTAGAGAAACACTACATATTTTTATGATTAAACAAGTTAGTATTTTCACACAATCTTAAACAGACAAGAATGATTCTAATGGAATAACTTCAATTTCTGTGCATACTTTTTTCTGCCAATGTTGTTATATATTTAATTCTATATATTTTTATAAAACACAAGACATTTTATTTAATATTTCTATAAATAATAATAGTGTCTTATAGTTAGTCATATATTTACCATTCCATTAATGTTTATTCCTTCTTAAAGAAATTTTTTATCTGTTTCCATTTAAGGTATAGCATTTCCTGTAGTGAAGGTATACTTGAACATATTTTCTTAGCTTTGAGTTTCCAGAGACTATTTTAATTTAACCTTTTTTTTTGAAGGCTAATTTTGAAGGATATTAAATTATTTGTGAACTGTTCTATTTTCTTTTATTACTTGAAAGATAACATTTTGTCTTCTGCTGAAACAAAGATATTGCTGAAAAGTCAAGTCAGGCTTTTTTGTTTACTTGATCATGAAAAGAAGTTTTTTTGACTGATTTTAAGATTTACTCATTATATTTTATTCTCTGCAATTTGGTTATGCTTCTTCTAGGTTGAATTTCTCTGTTTCTTCCTGTGTTTTATTTGTTTACTTTATTGAAAATGTGGTTTGATAACTCATTACATTTAGATAATTCTTATTCATTATTTCTTCTTAAAATTTATTTCTGTTCTATCCTCCCATTCTCTCATTTCCTAGAACCTCATTTACATGCCTGCCTTCTTTTTTAATTTCATCATATGCTATGTTTTCCTATGCAGTCTCTCTTTTCCATTTTTTCCCCCCTATGTTTCAGATAGGATATTTTCTCTTGAACTGTCTTCAAGTTTTATAATCCCATTTTCTATTCACTAATAGTACTCTACTATTAATCAACTTTTTTTACCCATTTAACAAATAAATTCCTTTTTTATTCTTGTACCTACTTCAATATCTTGGTTATTTTCAAGTCTGCTTCTGCTGACAGTTTACCTCCTGAATATCACTTGAATATTTTCTTTTTTACATGTCTAATAATTTTTATTGCACACTAAACACTGTTGCTTTTACTTATCAAAGCTGTGGACTATGCTGTCTTCTCTCAATGGTGTTGGTATTTGCTCTCTTGTGCAGTCTACTGCTCATGGATCACCTTGGTCCTGTTGAGACTTGGTTTTAGGAGTATTAGGACAAATTTATTTTTCAGATTTTTCCTATGCTTTTTAGGGTGTCAACTGAATGAATACTCAGTATCTTCATTACATTATCTCCATTCTGGGTGAGTTCATACATCAGTGAATATCAACTGTGCAAGCTACTGACATTTCTATTTGGCTCTCAGTCTTACAGAATCTGTTCTCGCCTCGGTTTCACCAAGTTTTGCCTTGACTATATATACTGAGACTATATATGCCTTGATATATAGCCGAGGATACCAGGAGAATTTTTTATATAGATATTTAGGTATCCTTGTATGCAGTTTCTACGTTTCTAATAACTTGTCTCCCAAATTTATTTGCCCTGGCCCTAGTTTTTCTTTTTTTATCCATACAGCAATATAGTCACCTCTGCTGGTATTCCATTTTCCAATATACCTTTGGCAAACACCCCAGGGTAAAAGCTGAGATAGATACGGAGTTCACTTTTTGTGCTTCGCTTATCTCAAGTATCATAACACTGAATTGGATATTGTCT
The DNA here is from genome assembly GCF_036850765.1 of Saccopteryx bilineata. Taxonomy (NCBI): domain Eukaryota; kingdom Metazoa; phylum Chordata; class Mammalia; order Chiroptera; family Emballonuridae; genus Saccopteryx; species Saccopteryx bilineata. The sequence continues at coordinate 292,438,982 of NC_089490.1, forward strand.
TAAAGAAAAATTGGTGTCTCAATTAAATTAACCTCAAGTAGGAAATGGGTGACTCACAGATTAGCTACTGCTCTTTTCTTTACAGATGGCTTATGTGACTCCATATGGTACAACATTTCATCTCTTGCACACATGCCTGAATCTGAGCACTCATTCTTATTTTCAGGTAGCTGAACATAACGTTTTATTTTTTACCTCCATATGTTGAGCCCTCTGCCAAGAGAGTTTCCAATTTGTTTTATTTTATATTATTTAATTTAATTAATTTATATATTTTTGTTTGTTCTTTTATTGCCTCAGGATTGTTTCATTTTTGGTACTTTGCCTCTAACATCTTTTATTGGTTTTTTATTTAAATTTATTTAAAATATATTTTAAAAAAGCAATTCACCAGTTTCTTCCACAACCCATCCTTGTCTCTAGCAGCCAAAAATTGCTCTTTGTATTTATGAGTACTAAATTAATGGCTACCTATTATGGGAACTTGGTGGTTTTGCTTGTTTGTTTGCTTGCTTGCTTGTCTTTAGTTTCCACACATAAGAAAGATTCTAAGGTATATGTCTTTTTCTGTTTGACTTATTTCACTTAGCATAGTGCTTTCAAAAATGGCAAGATTTCACTCATTGTATGGCTGACTGATATTCCATATATATATATTATATCACTATTTCTTTATACATTCATTTATCAATGGACACTTAGGTTGTTTCCATATCTTGGCTATTGTAAATCATGCTGTAATAAATATGAGGTGCATGTATCTTTCCTAGTTAGTGTTTTTCTTTTCTTTAGCTAAATACTAAGTTGCTGGCAATTTATTTTGATCTCTCCTTCTCAGCTCATTCTGTCAAACTCAATCTACTTGAACAACAAATATTCAACCTTCAACATATTGGTCAAATGTCATCTAACTCTCTCCTACTGTTCAAGTAGAATTATGAACTTCCCACTTTATATTTCAATAAATCATTGAACATAATTCTATATTAGCATTTTTATGTTTAATATCTTGAATACTAGAGTAGCTTATATGCTTTCAAGTAGAACATCTTTATTCTATTGTTTTTTATCTATTCTTATTTTCTCTGTTATAGATACATGGTGGGGGAGGGAGGGTTAATAAATACTTGTTTGTCAAAACATAAAAGACCTTTGAATAAGAAAAAAGTGTTATAATGTGTTTTGTTTTTGAGCTATACTGATATGATATATTTAGTGCCTTAGATAAAATATCTCTGATTATCCTAACCAAACTCCAATATAAGATTTAAAAAAAATAAAGAAAAAAAACTGAAATAGAGGAAGTTCCCATAATAGGTAGCCATTAATTTAGTACTAGAAATTTATTATTTTTTAAGACTCTAAAATCCATATTATTTTTACTAACTAAAACTGAATATGTAATTCTCCACTTGAATAGAACTTTTAGCAAAATTATTATTTTGAATCATACAGATTACATATTAAGATAGTAAGAAATGACAGAAGATATTTTAATTATATGTTATAATCCAGATGATAGAATAAAATTATCTGAGTTAAAGTCTATTATCTTTAGGTACACATACAGACACATAACACATATATAATATTTTAGAAAACACATACTACTAAATTCTTAAAATAGAACACATAGCATCAAGAAAAAGTATAACATTCTGAAAAGGTGAATAATACATTCAGAATTTCTTAAAATTAAATAGCACATATATATATATATATAATATATTTGTAAAATTTGATGTGATAAGAAAGTGACTAATTTATATGTTACCACTAAAATATTTTAAACTGTAAAATATAAAATCAAAGATTTCACAAATCTTTATAAACATGTATACATAATTTTTTATCAAAATATTCTCTAAATGTTTAAAGTTGGTGATTTATATATACATATATAATTTAACTATTCACTTTGAAAGCACTCTATACCATCAAGGTGAAATTATTCTTTTGCTAATCACTAATATCCAAGTAAAAAAGGCACTTATAACAATGTAATTATGAACTATGCAGTGAGACAAATTTAGACAGAATTATATGTCTTGTATTGTTCTACCAGAAAAGTGAAATAAGACTCCTATTGATACTGTATTAACAATAGAATTACATTTTTTTTCAGACAGGTTTTATCAATCACACAGTAAGTCAAACTGTTTCTGATTTCAGCAGCATGAGACTTCTGCTGCTGTTATTTAATACTACTGATTAAACCAAAGATGCAGAAATGCATTGTATAAATGGTTATCAACTCAGATTACCAAACACACTGAGACTAGGCTTATTATTAAATTGATTGTGTGTGTGTGTGTGTGTGTGTGTGTGTGTTTCCGAAGTTAGAAGCGGGGAGGTAGTCAGACAGACTTTCGCATGTGCCCGGCTGGGATCCACCTGGCATGCCCACCAGGGGTTGATGCTATGGCCATCTGGGGCTTTGCTCTGCTCAGGCCAAGCCATTCTAGCACCTGTGGCAGAGGCCATGGAGCCGTCCTCAGCACCCAGGCCAACTTTGCTCCAATGGCGGGTGAGGGGTGGAGAAGCAGATGAGTGCTTCTCCTGTGTGCCCTGACCGGGAATCGAACCTGGGACTTCCACACACCTGGTAACGCTCTACCGCTGAGCCAACCAGCCAGGGCCTAAATTGATTTTTTAAGTAATTGATATAGTTTTAAATTTCTTTGTGCAGAAGTCTCATTTTCTCTTTCTCTGTCTCACACACTTCTTCTTTTCTTTATTCTTCACTTAGAGTCACTTCTAGTTGAAACCCATTATTGGCAAATAGCAAGTAACCATGAAATCTTTGTATGTATGTTGACAGTTCAGTTTCAATTTGCAAATAAAAGATTTTTTTTTAATCCCTTACCAATTTCTTTTTTAAGTGAGAGGAGGAGAGATAGAGAGACAGACTCCCTCCCACAACCAACCACTGTCTAGGGCCAACGCTCGAATCATCAAGCTATTCCTAGCATCTTAGGCTGATGCTTGGACCAACCAAGCCACTGACTACAGGAGGAAAAAAGGGAGAAAATGTGGAGAGAGGCAGAGAGAAGCAGATGGTCACTTCTTTTGTGTGCCCTGACTGGGAATCAAACCTAAGATGACCATATACTGGGCAAACACTCTATCCACTGAGCCAACTGTTCAGGGCCAATTTTTGTACTAAGGTACAAAATATCATAAAATTAGATTGCATTATCAACTACTGGTATAACTAGAAAAATAAAATTTGCTATCTTGCTTTTTTTATACTTTACTGAGAGCCACTGTTTTGTACAATTCTACAGAAGCTGCTCCTAGAATGCAGAGAAACAATCAAAATTCAATGAACATCAGTAGGTATGAAAAGATGAGGTTTTGTTAGCTTTGCTTAATCCTTAAATAGCAAAGTAACAAAGAGAATACCTGTACATCTGCTTATTTGTGGGTACTCTTGTCCCCAACTGAACATATAAATTTTTGCTTTTCCATTGCATGTAGTTATTTCTTTTTAAAACAGTCTGATCATTAATTCAGATCAATTTATGTATGAGGCTATTTTTCCCATTGTCTTAAAGTAGCCTCACAATAAGGCAAGCATTGAATAGTTTCAGCTACCAAAAAAGAAAAGAAAGTTTTTAGTTTCCTTGTAGAAAATATGAATAATGAATATCAAAATGCTAAGAGTCTATCAGCAACTGCATAATAAACTTAACACTGCAATGACTATTAAAATTCAGTTAGAAAACATTTTCATCTGTTGCAACTGCTCTTAACAGTTAAAATTTAACTTTATAATGCAATAAATTAAAAGTGAATAAAATATCTAGGAGATGTTTCTTGTTCTTGATCAAGTTATTTATCAAAGTGGAATTAAAATGTGGGGCTAGTTTAGGTATAAATATGAATATTTTATTGAAATTCCTTACTTTTGCATGATCCTTTTAAATAATAGTTTTGGATGAAATTGTATTTAATTGGTAAAAGAAATATATTAATTTTGTATTTTATGGTTAGATATATTTTATAAAATAATTAAAAAAGTTTTAAGTTCATAAAGGCCTTTTGATTTGTTTTCTTTGAACAAAGTCTACTGTTGCAATCTACTTGAGAAATTTAGGAGAAAAACATTACCTAAACTCTCCTTTTTAATTATTAAATTGAACAGTATATTCCATATGGAAAATAAAAAGGACCAGAAAACAATGAACTATAAACTTGCAGAGGCTGAACATTTTAAATGGTAACTGTGTCCATAATTGTATTCGCAATTGGGAAGGAAAGTAGCTTGTTTACTTCCAATTAATCAATGTCTATGTTAAAGTGAGCATTCTCAATGCCTTCATTAAGAAATCCATGTTCATGTTTTATTTATCATACCATTTTTGATTATTTACTTTTAGGTTTATTTTAAGAATGAATTATTGTATTGATTTTTAAAAAGAGTCTCTGAAAGCCTTACATCTTGACCCCTAAAGTAGCCAGTTTGGTAGCTTTGGTCAGTACCTTGTTTTTCCGTTGATATTTTTTCAGTAGTCTTTCTCCTCTTTTCTCTTTCCTCCTCCTCTTCACCCTTTTCCCTTCCCTTGTTTATTTAATTGTGCAACATGCTTTCACACTTAGTTATGATAGCTTAACATGGATGCATAGTACTTTCTTTTCATTGAATGCATATAGAAAAGGTCATCTCTTCCTCATTGCCTGATATTCAATTTACTTCTAATGTTCTTCCACTACAGCTTTATAAGGTATATGCATTGTGATATCATTTCTATTAGAATTCTAAAATCTGGTTTTATCTATCAAAGTTAATGCATATGTTCCATGTTAGTTTTTATTGCCAGATACTTTTGCAAAAAAGGTTTGTCATAATTTCCATTCCCGCCATGCATTACTGAATTGCTACCCAACATCATTGCTGCTACTAAAAGTTATCATATGTATATGCAAACCTAATGAGCAATTTCTATCTACTTTCTAAAAGTAAGGTGCTAACTATGTGCATATCTTATATAAGCAAATAAATCAGAAAGGCTGCAAGGGTGGATCTTAAAATTTGATACATCTTATTCACCATAATCCTACATATTTCAGTATGTATGCAGTTACTAAATTCAAAGGGCTGATTTTATTAACTAATAGAAATTAGATTTAATAATCTAATAGGAAGGAATAAATCTGACTAAGCCTTAACTACCTCTATCATTTTAACCAAATAAAGTAGATCCCATTTAGTTTTGTAAATAACTTTAGACTTACTGATTTATCACCCTAAATTACTCCTTATGGCCCTGACCAGTTGGCTCATTGGTAGAGTGTTGGCCAGGCATGTGGATGTCCCAGGTTCAATTACCAGGCATGGCACATGGGAGAAATACCCATCTCCTTCTCCACCCCTGCCCCTTCTCTCTCTCTCTCTCTCTCTCTCTCTCTCTCTTACCCTTCTGCAGTCATGGCTCGATTGAAGCAAGTAAGCCCAGATGCTGATGATGCATCAATGGCCCTTGCTTCTGGCACTAAGAAGAGTGGTTGCTGAGCAACAGAGCATTGCCTCCTAGCAGGCTTGCCAGGTGGATCCCAGTTGGGTGCATGCAGGAGTCTGTCTCTGCTTCCCCTCCTCTCACTGAATCTGGGAGGTGGCTCAGCAGATAGAGCGTCGTACTGGGATGCGGAGGACCCAGATTTGAGACTCCGAGGTCAACAGCTTGAGTGTGGGCTCATCTGGTTTGAACAATGCTCACCAGCTTGGACCCAAGGTCACTGGCTTGAGCAACAGGTTACTCAGTCTGCTGTAGCCCCACAGTCAAGGTATATATGAGAAAACAATCAATGAACAACTAAGGTGACACAATGAAGAATTGATGCTTCCCATCTCTCTCCCTTCCTGTCTGTCTGTCCTTATCTATCCCTTTCTCTGACTCTCTCTCCGTCTCTGTAAAAAAAAAAAAAAAAAAAAAGAAAAAGAAAAAGATATTAAGTGAATTTAGTTAGAAATAAAACCTTGTTTTTTTAGATTTTTGACTTAGAAAAACCTACTAAATTTAAAGATATTCTTTTGTTGTTGTTGTTGTTGCAGAGATAGAGAGAGGGACAAATAGAGACAGACAGGAAGAGAGAGAGATGAGAAGCATCAATTGTTTGTTGTGGCACCTTAGTTGTTTATTGATTGTTTTCTCACATGTGCCCTGACCAGGGGACTACAGCAGACTGAGTGACCCTTTGCTCAAGTTAGCGACCTTGAGCTAAAGCTGGTGAGCCTTGCTCAAACCAGATGAGCCTGAGCTCAAGCTGGTGATCTTGGGGTTTCGAACTTGGGTTTTCCGCATCCCATTCTGACACTCTATCCACTGTGCCACCACCTGGTCAGGCTATAGATATTTATTCTTTACCAAAATATACTGAAAAATCTTTTATCAGTCAAATTACCCCTGTGAGTACTGGGAGCCTATTCTTCCTGGGGAAGTGCTGAAGACAAAATGAAACAGGTAATTTAGGAATTATCCTATTGAAAAGGCAAGTTAGCTGGAGTATGTATATTCTTTGTTTCGTCCTTGGTTGAGGCCTGCTTTTAGAAATGAATGTCAATTCTGTAGTATTTGTAGTCTGTTGAATGTATAGCAAAGTCTTCTCAAAGAAAACCTTCAGGCTAGCCCTAGTAATCTGGAAGTGTGCAATAAAGATGTGGCAATGTTGATTATACCTGGCAACAGAGAATTAGTGAATGCTTTGTAATCCTTCTTTAGAATCAAGTGTGAATAAGAGTGAGAAATCTGATGCATAAAATCAGAAGCCTGTTAACTCTGTAACATTCCTATTCTTCCAGTGGACTGTGTTGTGTTAAGATATTCCCTACAGTTTTTACAATATACAGCAACTGATATATCCTTCCACCAAGAAAAACTTATCATGCTCAGAAGCATCTTTGTACTTCGTATACATTTTTATATGATTGGAGCATATTTTTGGGTCCTGATAATCAGTCATCTGTAAGGCTGCTAGATTTTTTTAGTGAGTTCCTAGATGAATAAAAATGTCTATACAATAATTCCAAGCCTCATCAAGGTAAAACTGGCCCCTCCTTAGTCCCAATGTGTTAATAGCAGGAAATAACACTGGCTCCCCATATTACACTATTGTTTGGGGAGACCATCCAGCCATCCTGTGACATATTAATTATGCTGAAGCCTTTCATCATAAAGAAGGCATTTGTCCTCACTAGACTAGGTACTTTTTCTGGATATGGATTTGTTTTTCTGACTCACAATACTTCTATCAAAACCACCATTGATATGTTTACATAACACTGTGTGCATCACTTGATCCCTTTCTTGATCAAGGAAAACGTTTTAGAAAAGATAGAATGAGACGGTGAGTTAACTCCAGAGAATTTACAAGTATTCTACATAACCTTTGCCCAAAATTAGCTCCCCTGAGATTTTCTGAGAGCTCGCTACATGCTGTGGCTCTTCCTAAGTAAGCGCTCTGCCCTCCCACCTTCTGTAGCTATCAGACAAGCATTGCATTTGAAAGGCCTCTTTCCTTGTTCTTTCCACTTCATCTTGGCACAACCTTAACTCACAATAAATCACTTGCACTTCTAACTTTATCTTGGACTTTGATTCCTAGAGGACCCTAATTAACAGAAAAGTCACATCAGAAATGGCCTTAGAAAGCACTCAACATGATGGACAGTGTGAACAGGATCACTTACTAACTGGCTCATGAAGGACATGTGACCTAAATATTTACTGGCACAAGGTAGTAGCCCAAAGGCTAAAAATTCTTCCAGATGTGATTTGGGAAAATGCCACAATAAAAGAGATGACCTTATGTCTATGAAAATTCAGGCATTTGTAAGATATGGGGGAGGAACTATAAAATAACTATAAAATTAGTTATATTATAAAGTTATATTTTTATAACTATAAAATTATTGGAGTTGTTTGGTTACTACTGAGATGCCTTGGTACTACTCACTAGAGGCTCAACAGAAATTGAAAGTGGTTATCACATAAAAATTATTTTGGGAGATGGAGAAAAATTTTTGCAGATTATCTCTTATCATAGGCCTTTATCTCTTAAGTAGAAGAACATATACCATTGATGGCATACTCAGAATTTTGACAGTTATAGTTTCAGACATTTAAAGATTGAATTGTCAGACAAGATAAACCTGTTAAGGTCCAGGCCCTGGTAGAGAAAATTTGGTAGAGAAAATTTTTAAATATGAAACAAAAATATATGGATAGATTGCACTAGAATTGTTGCTCCGATAATTCTTCTAAACCCTAAGAATCTGAAGAGAAATTTCATCCTTTGCTAATAATAACTAGTATTTCCCTCATCTGAAAATATACTATAGATAGAGGCCTATCACACAAGTCAAGGGCTGTTCTCACCTTCTTTCCTGGCTTTCAGAACATTAACTAATATTAAGTCTAAGCATAGGCAACCGGGAGATATTCTTGGCCTAATAAGAGAAAAAAAAAAAGAGATTACACACCAAAGTTTCTAGCAAGTACCAGCAGGGACCTAAGTATAGTACAAATGGAACTGGATTTTTGAGAATGCTTGACCAACAGATTTAATACAAAACACGTGAGTAAGGGTTCATTGATTTTGGAACACTCTTTGGGGATGGTTGATTTAACTCCCTGGAGGGGACCCCAGAAAATAAGAGGTTGTAAAAAGTTTGAAGAAAGTAATGGCCCATACTTAAAAAAAGTTGAAAGTCTTGACTTATCATCTCAGAAAATATCTCAGGGTGACTCTGGCAGCAATGGAGAGGTGCAACTCAGAGCCCCCTTAAGAGTATTTACAATAAGGAAGCTATGATCTGACAGCCTTCAGCTGCCTGCAGTTTCCACTATAGCACAAGAGCTAAGTCGACTTCTCCCCAGATAACTCCCAAACAACCGAGTATGTGGGAGTTCTATTATTTGATAGTATCTGCCCAACATAGAACTCATCTAATAGATCTTTTTTTTTTTTTTCATTTCTGCTCTTGAATTTTCCTCATTGGGCTGACTGACCCATATTTTCTTAGAGCTTTTACTGCAATCTGAGGTCTTTTCTAGTGTTCCTTTGCTATCATATACATACATCTGAGCTGCACCGCAGCCTGCAGGACTTTCTGCCTACTCTGAACTCCCTCCTTTCTTTAACGTGCATTGCTCCAATAAACCTCGTGTACTTCTGGTAAGATACAAAATCACATGCAATCATGAACACGCACACATACACAAACACACACACACACAAACCCATAAGAGACTATAAGTGTCTTTTATCAGGTGCAATTCAGAAAGTTTTAATTTAAGTTCATTAAAATTAAATTTAAAAAATTCCTCTGTCTCAACATCCAAATTTCAAGCCAATGTTATTAGTCACAATTAGCTACTAGCAATGATATTAGATAGAACAGGAATTTCTACCTCACTATGATGATGAAAAAATATAGAAATGACCAAAAATGATAGGTCAGTATAGGGAGAACATTTTTAAGAACATGCTCAAAGTCTAAAAAGATCATGAAAAGTCTTACATAATAAATAATAGTTATATTAACTAAATCAAAGAAAATCACAGGGAACTCAATTTAGTAATTTACTTTTTTTTTTTTTTTGTATCTTTCCAAAGCTGGAAACAGGAGGCAGTCAGACAGACTCCCGCATGTGCCCGACTGGGATCCACCCGGCATGCCCACCAGGGGGCAATGCTCTGCCCATCTGGGGCATTGCACTGCCACAATCAGAGCCATTCTAGTGCCTGAGGCAGAGGCCACAAAGCCATCCTCAGCGCCAGGGCAAATTGCTCCAGTGGAGCCTTGGCTGTGGGAGGGGAAGAGAGAGACAGAGAGGAAGGAAAGAGGGAGGGTTGGAGAAGCAGATGGGCACTTCTCCTGTGTGCCCTGGCCGGGAATCGAACCCGGGACTCCTGCCCGCCAGGCTGACGCTCTACTACTGAGCCAACCGGCCAGGGCCAGTAATTAACTTTTTTTAAAAGAAAAAAAAGTGTCCTATATTCTTTAGTACTTAATTATATTAATATATTTAATAGCATCAATATTTGATAGTATTACTCCATTGATATATGCAATATGTCACTGTCTTTTTCTCTGCTCCTCAACTGTGTACTCTGTCTCTCTCACAGATGTTTCTTCCTCCTTTTTCTCCATAAATATCTATTTCTTTGTTCTCTTTATAGCCTCGTCCAGTCCCATCAGCAATGTAATTTTAAACAAGTTGGCAAAGTTCTATAAACCTCAGTTCCTACATCAATAAAGTGTACTTCATATTAACCTCTGTGATACTTTGAGGATTAAAGTATTATTATTTTTTACTGGATACATTTTTTATGAGGAGCTAATGTTTAGACCCACACAAGATATTTCAGTGAAGATCATAAGAAAGGTTACATTTTTGAGACATATATAATTGTTGTTTGGATTTTCCCTTAAGGAAAACTTAACCTTTCTAGCCTATTTATTAGAAGATTTGAAAGCTGAGAGAGAAAGGGAAAATATGATGTCAATTATTAAACCATGCGTTTTGAGGAAAGGGCAACACAGGCAAGTGGAAATGCTCTATAAATTGCTTGGTAGCTATGAAGCTACAATTCATATGTAAGATCAGGACCAGAGTTTCTAGGCTAGCATTTCACAGTACTGAATATCATGGCAGTCATAATTTGTAGTTGTGCACTGTGAGCAATGTTCTGTTATATAAGAATATAAAGAAATTAGACTTTAAGCCTGACCTGTGGTGGAGCAGTGGATGAAGCGTAAACCTGAAATGCTGAGGTCGCCGGTTCAAAGCCCTGGGCTTGCTGGTCAAGGCATATATGGGAGTTGATGCTTCCTGCTCCTCCCCCTTCTCTCTCTCTCTCTCTTTCTCTCTCTTCTTTCTCTAAAAATGAATGAATAAATAAATAAATAAATGAAATTAGAGTTTAAAATACTCTATTCAATCTTTATGTATTTCTTATTTAATATCTTTAGCTTTTATTTATTAGTAATATAAAATATTAATATAGCCTTTGTGTATCATGGGTCTAAATACGGTACTGTGGAAACAAATTCAGAACATATAATGGCTGATATTAGACATGACCAATTCGCTTACTTAGTTTAGAAATTTACTTAAAAAATAGTTAATCCCTGTTGACACTAAAGAAATCACTAAGATATTTGCTTAGACATTCAATGACTAATGCAGAGAATTGGGCCTGAGAATTTTCATCATCAATAATTTGTGTTGCTTTCTTATGGTCAAAATTTACCAACAAATATCATAATTTAATAATCCACAAAGTAGATGTATTAATTCCAGTTAACTTTTGGAGTTCCTTCAATCTCCATGACAATATAATACTGTATTAACAATTTTATACTGTAATCTCAATCATAAATTGAAACTTGGTATGCTAAGAAAAAATCCCAGTTCCCAAAAGAAGAAATGATTTATTGAGTTTAATTTTTTAAAGAAAAGAACAAATGTTTCTTATAGACTGGAATTTCTCATATATATATATATATATATATATATCCATGTTAAGAAATAAAATTTTATTCCATAAATATCACTTTTCTTGAGAAAGAAGAAAACACTCTCCTATGTAATTTTTTATTTCTGATTATTTATACCAGTATGACCCTTGAGTACCACAAGAACAAAATCCCAATTTCAGATTACACTCTCATGTGTGCACTTTTTACCATGTGATTTGTTAAGGGGATGTTAACAGTGAATAATAACTAAGGCTTGCATATTCTGATTAGGATAAAGAATATTAGCAGACTACCATGAAATCTGAATATTAATATTATAATTGACTACAAAATAGGCTGTAATTTGTAGAAATGAATGTGCTCCTAATTTATGCAGAAATTTTGACCTGACAAATTAAAATATGAAACAAATTGAGTCTCACTTATAAATGAAATTTACTGAAAAATGTCAGAAATGTATTTTGTGTTTGAATGAGTATCTACATCAAGCCATGAGAAACTAATACATACAATATGTATTAGAGCTAAATGTATTTTCCATTACAAACTCTTACATAGAGTCATCAGTATTAAATATAGAAATTAAGGTTACCTAATGGGAATTTTATGTAATTGTACAAACTATTATCAGTGAATGTGAATCGCCATATACATTATTCATAAAGTAATATGCAATAATGCTCTTTTCATTGAAGGATATACATTAATTATTAGGTTCTTATAACTCGAATACATTTTTTTGTATTTTTCTGAATTGAGAAGTGGGGAGGAAGAGAGACAGACTCCTCTCGCATTGGCCCGACTGGGATCACCTGGCAAGCGATGCTCTGCCCATCAGGGGTGTTGCTCTGTTGCAACCAGAGCCACTCTATTACCTGAGACAGAAGCCATGGAGCCATCCTCAGTGTCCAGGCAACTTTGCTCCAATGGAGCCTTGGCTGTGGGAGGGGAAAAGAGAAATAAAGAGAAAGGAGAGGGGGAGGGGTAGAGAAGCAGATGGGCACCTCTCCTGTGTGCCCTGGCCCAGGAATCAAACCCAGGACTTCCACATGCCAGGCTGACATTCTACCACTGAGCCAACCAGTCAGGTTTAGAATACTTTTAATAGATTTAAGCTTTACTGAAAATAAAATGTATAATGCTGAATTATAGTTAAGATACAATTGTTATAAGCTTAACTATAGATGTTTTCAAGAAAAAGTATTATTTTATTTATCTCTTTGTCATCTACTTATTAAATCATTACAATATGACAATTTTATCTGGAACCAATTATAAGGTAGTAAATAAAACAGATATGGTCCCTTCAATGCAATGAGGTGTTCCTTATTGGTAAAGAAGTCATAATCTAAAAGAGGGATCCAGTAAATCTGACCAGTACCTGCTTTTGTAAATTTTTATTGTAACATAACCACTCTAATTTATTTACATTTTATCTAAAGTTGTTCCACTTGAAATAACAGAGTTAAATAGTTTCAACAGAGGCCATCCTTTTACAAGCCTAAAATATACACTATTTGACTCTTTAACAAAATGTTTGCCAGTTCTTGCTCTAGAATACAAAGTATACTTGCAGAACAATAGTCTGTCCATATTTTCTTAAATTGATAAAAACAACAACTTTTCCACATGATATTAAAGAGAAGAAGAAAGAAACCTGACACTACTCAACTTCAAGACTTAATATAAAGCTACAGTAATCAAGACTGTGTAATCTTGGCAAAAGAATAGACAATTAAATCAATAAAACAGAACAGATAGCCCAGAAATAGACCCACATAAATATAGTCAACGGATTTCTGACAACAGAGAAAAGTCAATAGAACAGAGAAAAGATTTTCTTTTCAATAAATGGTGCTAGAACAACTGGACATCAACATGCACAAGAATAAATTTAAATACTGGCTTTATACCAGTAACAAAAATTAACTTTAAGTGGATCATAGACCTAAATAGGAAGTGGAAAACTATAAAACACCTAGACAGTAAATAGAAAAAATTGCCTGACCAGGCGGTTACACAGTGGATAGAGCATCAGACTGAGATGCAGAGGACCCAGGTTCAAAAACCCAAGGTCACTGGCTTGAGCGCAGGCACATCTAGCTTGAGTGCAGTTCACCAGCTTGAGCGTGGTGTCGCTGGCTTGGCTTGAGTGTGGGATCACAGACATGACACCATGGTTGCTGGCATAAGCCCAAAGTTCACTGGCTTGAAGCCCAAGCTCTCTGGCTTGAGCCCAAGGTCGCTGGCTTGAGCAAGTGGTCACTCGGTCTGCTATAGCCCCCTGGTTAAGGCACATATGAGAAAGCAATCAATGAACAACTAAGGAGCTGCACTGAAGAGTTGATAGGTCTCAACTCTCTTTCTTCCTGTCTGTCTGTCCCTAACTGTCCCTCTCTCTGTCTCACTCTCTGTCTCTGTCTCAAAAGAAAAAAAGAAGAAAAAGAAGAAGAAATCTCAGTGAGTTTATGTATGGCAATGACTATTTTGATAGAACATCAAAGGCATCATCCATTAAAAAAATAATTGATAAACTGGACTTTATTAAAATTAAAAAATTTACTCTGTGAAAATCATTATCAAGGGAATGTGATCACATCCACAGACTATTAAAAATATTTGCAAAAAGCATATCTGATAAAAGACTGTTAACCAAAATATACAAGACCTTTAAAATGCAACAATAAGAAAATAACCAACCTGATTTAAAAAATGGGCAAAGGACTCAGACAGACACCATACCTAAGACATAAACAGATGTTAAATAATCATATACAGTAATACCTCCATTTTCATTGACTTCTGTTATTATTGGTTTTGGTTCTCGTTGGTTTTTTTCCACGAAAAATTTTTCTCAGTTTTTATTGGTTGCCTCATATTTCGTTGGTGTGCCCACGTGACTTCACTGCTAATTTTGTGAAAACAAAGGGTGACCCACACATTCTCCTACTCAGTGTGGCGTTGTTTCTTATTGTGTGAGCATCACCCGATGCATCTAGCCAAACAATTCCATTGATTTCCAGTGTTTTTGTGTGTTTTTTAAATTTATTGTGAGTGCTAATACTATAATTACATGTAAGTGATTACTGCATATACAGTATTTGGTGTAATTTCTTATTGTTTTTAGTATTAATCACTAAATTTATTTTCAATAAAATGTGTTTCTGGCATGTATTTTGGAGTGTCTAGAATGAACTAATAGGACTTATATTGATTCATATGGAAATAATTGCATCATTTTTGTTGGTTTCATATTTTGACAATTGTTTTCGGAGGCATTACTGATGAGAACTGAGGTATCACTGTAAAAAGATACCCATTATATTCCATTAAGCATTGCATATTAAAATATATGCAAAATATGTAGTGAGAACAACTACATTGACTAGGATGGCAAAAATCCAAAACACTGACAATACCAAATGTTGGCAAGGTTATGGAGCAACAGAAACTCCTAATCATTGTAGGTGGAAATGTAAAATGGTATAGCTACTTCAGAAGGCAGTTTGACATTTTCTTATAGAACTAAACATACTCACCATATGATCCAGTAACTGTACTTTTTGATATTTACTCATTGGCATTAGAAACTTATGTGCACACAAAAACCTGCCCATGAATGTTTAAGCAATTTTTTTATAATTGCCAAAAATTGGAAGTAACCAAGAGGTCCTTTGGTATATAAATGGCTAAACTCTAGCACATCTAGACAATGTAATATTATTTAACACTAAAAGTAAATACTAACAAGACATAAAAAGACCTGGAGGAATCTTAAATGTATATTACCAAGTGAAACTAGTAAATCTGAAAAAGCTGCATATTGTATAATTTCAACTTCATTACAGTCTTGAAAAAACAAACTATGAAGACATAATAAGATTGATTAATGGTTTTCAAGGGAATGAGGTGAGTGGGGAGAAAAGGAGAGTAAATAAACAGAGCACATAGCATTGTATGATACTATTATCTAGGATATATATCATTATATGTTTGTTAAAAACTCAAAAACTATACCATAGTAATGAACCTTCATGTATACTATGGGCTTTGATTAAGTAATTTTTTTAAGTTGGATAAAAGTAGTGAAATTTGTAAGAAAACCATATAACAATGACAGCATTATAGGAAAGAAGAAATTTAATTTTAACTGAAATATTAATAGTATACAACCAACATGTTTGTTAAAAGAATAAATAATGTTTTTCTATGCTTTCATTTACCAACTGGCAGTCACCTTCTTAAGCAAAAGCCACCTATTGCAAAGTATATTAGATTAGCAGAAAAGTGCAAGTATGAGTCCCTAACAAAAGCAAAACAAAAAACACAAACAAATATCATGGTGTCAAAGAGCACACTTGCAATAGAAACTTCTAACGTGCTCATTCTCATTTTGTATAATGATGTATATTATTTTCCTATGTGTTTATCTTTTTGTTAGGCTGATACTTACCTGATTGGCAATAGTTTTTGTTTACCAGCAGTTCCTACCTATCATCTAGGTTGATCTAACCATTCCTACATCTTACTAGTCATAAAAATTTTGGTAACATCTCTGTTTCATGGTGATTCAGTAAGTACTTATCACCATATATATATCATATATATGTGTTCAGTATTGGAGGTAAAAAAAAAATTTTCATTTCAAGTAATAAATACAAATGGGTAAAAGCTAATACATCTATTATAAAGATTTGTGATTATGAAATAAAATTTGATTTATCTGGACCTGTCAATTATATCACATTAAATCCAAATTATAATTCCAGATAATCTTCCTAATAATGTTATGATATTATTGTCCTAATTTGTGGTCAAGAAAAAGAATAGTGGGGCTACATTACTTGAAAAAATCTGATTGCTTTTGGTTGATAAAACTAAAGATAATAATTCAAGTCTATATTACTCAAAATCTATCTTCTATTTTTTAATTTTATTATTATTATTAACTTTAATAGGGTGACATTGATAAATCAGGGTACATATGTTCAGAGAAAATATCTTCAAATTATTTTGACATTTGATTATGTTGCATACCCCTCACCCAAGTCAAATTGTCTTCTCTCACCTTCTATCTGGTTTTCTTTGTGCCCTTCCCTCCCCCACCAATCTCCTCTCTCCTTCCTCCCCCTTCCCCCATTACCATCACACTCTTATCCATGTCTCTGACTCTCATTTTTATGTCCCACCTATGTATGGAATCATTTAGTTCTTAGTTTTTTCTGATTTACTTATTTCAGTCAGTATAATGTTATCAAGGTTCATCCATGTTGTTGTAAATTATCTGACGTCATTGTTTCTTATGGCTGAGTAGTATTCCATAGTATATATGTACCAAAGCTTTTTTTTTTTTTTTTTGTACCAAAGCTTTTTAATCCAATCGTCCACTGATGGACACTTGGGCTGTTTCCAGATCTTCGCTGTTGTGAACAATGCTGCCACAAACATGGGGGTGCATTTCTCCTTTTCGAGCCGTTCTATGGTGTCCTTGGGGTATAATCCTAAAAGTGGGATAGCTGGGTCAAAGGCAGTTCGATTTTCAATTTTTTGAGGAATGTCCACACTGTTTTCCACAGTGGCTGCACCAGTCTGCATTCCCACCAGCAGTGCAGGAGGGTTCCCTTTTCTCCATCTCCTCACCAGCAGTTATTCTGTGTTGTTTTGTTGATGAGCGCCATTCTGACTGGTGTGAGGTGATATCTCATTGTGGATTTAATTTGCATTTCACTAATGATTAGTGATGTTGAGCATTTCTTCATATGCCTATTGGCCATCTGTATGTCCCCTTTGGAAAAGTGTCTATTCATTTCTTTTGCCCATTTTTTGATTGGATTGTTTGTCTTCCTGGTGATGAGTTTTACAAGTTTTTTTTATAAATTTTGGTTATTAACCCCTTATCAGACGTATTGTTGAATATGTTCTCCCATTGCGTAGTAGTTTGTCTTTTTATTCTGTTCTTGTTGTCTTTAGCTGTACAAAAGCTTTTTAGTTTGATATAGTCCCATTTGTTTATCCTGTCTTTTATTTCACTTGCCCATGGAGATAAATCGGCAAATATATTCCTGCGAGAGATGTCAGAGAGCTTACTTCCTATGTTTTCTTCTAAACTGCTTATGGTTTCATGGCTTACATTTAAGTCTTTCCATTTTGAGTTTATTATTGTAAATGGTGTAAGTTGGTGTAGTTTCATTTTTTTTTCAGGTAGCTGTCCAATTTTCCCAACACCACTTGTTAAAGAGGCTGTCTACTCCATTGTTTGCTTTTACCTCCTTTGTGAAATATCAGTTGTACGTAAAGCTGTGGGTTTATTTCTGCATTCTCTGTTCTGTTCCATTGATCTATATGCCTGTTCTTATGCCAGTACCAGGCTGTTTTGAGTACAATGGCCATGTAGTATTACTTGATATCAGGAAGTGTGATATGTCCCACTTTATTCTTCCTTTTCAAGATTGCTGAGGCTATTCGTGTTCTTTTTTTGTTCCATGTAAAGTTTTGGAACATATGTTCTATATCTTTGAATTCTGTCATTGGTATTTTAATTGGTATTGCATTAAATTTATAAATTCTTTGGGTAATAGAGACATTGTAATTTGTTTATTCTTCCTAACTATGAGCATGGTATATGCTTCCACGTGTTTTTATCTTCCTTGATTTCTTTTATCAAAGTTTTATATTTTTCTGAGTACAAGTCTTTAATCTCCTTGGTTAAATTTATTCCTGGGTACTTTATATTTGGGGTTGCAATAATAAAAGGGATTGTTTCCTTAATTTCTCTGTCTGACAGTTCATTGTTGGTGTATAAATATGCCTCTGATTTCTGAGTATTAATTTTATATCCTGCCAGCTTGCTGAAATCATTTATCAGATCCAGTAGTTTTTTGACTGAAACTTTAGGGTTTTCTATACACAATATCATATCACCTGCAAATGATAGTATTACATCTTCTTTTCCAATTTGGATGCCTTTTATTTCTTCTTGTCTGATTGCTGTGCCTAGAACTTCCAGAACTATGTTGAATAAGAGTGGTGAAAGGGGGCACCTCTGCCCTGTTCCTGATCTTAAGGGTATTGCTTTTAATTTTTGCCCATTGAGTATGATGTTGGCTGTGGGTTTCTCATAGATGGCCTTTATCATGTTGAGGTATGTTCCCTGTATTCCCACTTTGCTGAGAGTTTTGATCATGAATGGGTGGTGGATTTTATCAAATGCCTTTTCTGCATCCATAGAAATTATCATGTGGTTTTTCTCTTTCCTGATCATGAGGTATGATTTTCTTCATTTATTGCTGGGTCTGGTTTGCTAATATTTTGTTGAGGATTTTAACATCTAAATTCATCAGAAATATTGGCCTATAATTTTCTTGCTTAATGTTGTCTTTGCCTGGTTTTGAAACCAGAATTATGCTCACCTCATAGAAGGAGCTTGGAAGTTTTCCTTTCTCTTAAATTTTTTGAAATAGCTTGAGAAGTATAGGAGTTAGTTCTTCTTTGAATATTTGGTAAAATTCACTTGTGAAGCCATCAGGCCCAGGACTTTTCTTTGTTGGAAGTATTTTGATAATTGTTTTGATCTCATTTGCTGTAATTGGTCTGTTTAGGTTTTCTGATTCTTTCAGGTTGATTTTTGGAAGATTATATGTTTCAAGGAATTTTTCTGTTTTATCTAGGTTATCTAATTTTTTGGCATATAGTTCTTTATAGCATTTTATTACAATATTTTGTATTTCTGTTGTGTCAGTTGTTATTTCTCCAACTCTCTTTTCTAATTTTACTTATTTGAGTCCTCTCTCTCTTTCTTTCTTGTTGAGTCTGGTTCATCGATCTTGTTTACCTTTTCAAGGAACTAGCTCTTGGTTTCATTGATCCTCTGTATTGTTTCATTTGCCTCTATGTCATTTATTTCTGCTCTGATTTTTATTATTTCCTCTCTTCTACTATCTCTGAGCTTTACTTGCTGTTCTTTTTCTAGTTCTTTTAGATGCAGGGTCAAGTTATTTATTTGAGCTTTTTCTAGCTTCTTAAGGTATGCCTGTAATGCTATGAACTTCCCTCTCAGGAGTGCTTTTGCTGTGTCCCATTAATTTTGAGTTGATGTATGCTCATTATCATTTATTTCTAGAAATTTTTTAATTTCTTCTTTGATCTCATTATTAACCCATTCATTATTTAATAACATGCTGTTTAGTTTCCAAGTTTTGAGTATTTTTCAGTTTTTCTGTTGTGGTTGGTTTCTAGTTTCATGTCATTGTGATCTGAGAAAATGCTTGATATGATTTCAATCTTCTTACATTTGTTGAGATCGCTTTTATGCCCTAACATGTGGTCTATCCTAGAGAATGTACCATAGCACTTGAAAAAAATGTATATTCTGCTGCTTTAGGGTGAAAGATTCTGAAGATATCTTAAATCCAGTTGATCTAATGTGTCCTTTAAGTCTGCTGTTTCTTTGTTAATTTTCTTTCTTGAGGATCTATCTGGTGATGTTAGTAGGGCATTGAAATCCCTTACTATTATAGTATTGATGTTGATCTCATCCTTTATATCCATCAAAGACTGCTTTATATATTTAGGTGCTCCTACGTTAGGTGCGTAGATATTTATAATGGTTATATTTTCCTGTTTGATTGCTCCCTTTATCATTATGTAGTGACCTTCTTTATCTCTTACTATAGCCTTTGTTTTAAAGTCCATTTAGTCTGATATAAGTATTGCTACCTCAGTTTTTATTTTTTCATTTCTATTTGCATGAAATATTTTTTCCATCTTTTTACTTTCAGTCTATGTGCACCGTTTTTTTAAGATGTGTCTCTTGTAGACAGCATATGTATGAGTCATGTTTAATTATCCATGCAGCTACCCATTGTCTTTTGATCAAATCATTTAATCTATTTACATTTAAGGTTACTATTGATATGTAATTGTGTATTTCCATTTTATTTTTTAAAGCTGTATTCCTCTTTTGCTATATTCTTTTTCCCCTTTTATCTGTTTACAACAGGTCCCTTAGCATTTCTTGCAGCACTGGTTTGGTTGTAGTGAATTCCTTGAGTTTTTTTTTTTTTTTTTTTTTTTTTGTCTGGGAAGCTTTTCTTTTCTCCTTCAATATTAAATGATAGTCTTGCTGGATAAAGTAGTCTTGGTTGTAGGCTCTTGTTCTGCATTACTTTGAATATTTTTTGCCATTCCCTTCTGGCCTCAAGTGTTTCTGTTGAGAAGTTGGATGTCATCCTTATGGGGGCTCCTTTGTAGGTGATAGCTTTTTTTTTCTCTAGCAGGTTTTAATATTTTCTTTTTGTCACTTAACTTTTGTATTTTAATTATGATGTGCCTTGGTGTAGATTTCTTCAGGTTGCTCTTTAAAGTAGTTCTTTGTGCTTCTTAAACTAGTGAGAGTTTTTTCTGCATTAATTTAGGGAAGTTTTCAGCTATGATATGATTAAACAAAGTCTCTATTCTTTATTCTTTCTTTTCTTCTTCAGGAACCCCTATTATGCGGATAATATTTCTCTTTATGCTGTCACAGAGCTCTCTTAGAGTTTCCTCAGACTTTTTGAGTCTCTTTTCTTTTTTATGCTCTGCTTCCTTGCCTTCATTTATCTTGTCCTCTAACTCACTGATTTGATCCTCAGCTTCATCCATCCTGCTTTTAATTTCTTCCATTGTGACCTTCATTTCTGATATTGTATTTGTCATTTCTGACTAATTCTTTTTATTATTTCAATGTCCTTTTTTATATTTGCTATGTCTTCATTTAGGTGTTTGTAATGACCATCTATTGTTGTTCTAAGATCTTTGAGCATCCTAACAATCATTATTTTAAACTCTGCATCCAGTAATTTGCTTATATCTGACTCATTCAGGTCCTTTTCTGGGATTTTTCTTGATTTATTTGTGTTGTATTTCTCTGCCTTCTCATTTTGTCTGTGTATAAGGTTTTGGCCACTGGAGTTCAATGGGTGTAGCCTCTGTGTTCCCTAGGTTTGGTCTGTCTGCAGGCCCACCACACTCTCTGCCACTACTGCCTAGGGCGTTCGGGTATGGGTATTGCTGGTGCCAGGCCGCTGGGGTTGTTGCTGCGGTTTCTGCCTCTCCTCCACAGAGGGTCTGTGATCATGTATCCGGTTCTACAAGCCTCAGAGGTCTTGGCCTTCGCCCTGCCCCTGCAGTTTGGGTTTTGTACTCCGTCCTGGCCATAAGTCTAGGCACGGCAGGCAGGAGCACCTTGGCTCAGCTGTGGGCCTTCGCCTGTTTCTGCCCCATCCCCACAGGAGGATCCCTCTCATGGGTCAGCTGTAAGCCTCAACTCCGTGGGCCAGGTGGGTCTGTGCATCCATGCTCAGTCGGTTGGTCTCCACCCCTTCCAAGGCTCTCACCCTTCCCCCGCAGGTGGGATTGAAGATGGGCCCAAAGTTGGGCCTGGCCACTTTCACGCATCCCCTCTGCCCCACAGGGCAAGACTGAGCTCACGCCCAGGCCTCAGTTGTGGCCGGCCTGCTTCTGCTTTTGCCAACAGAACTGTGCTTCTGCATCCTGCTGCCACCCGCCCTCCAGCGAACCTTCAGCTATGTGGGTGGGGGCGCTGCAGCTCAGACCCTAACTCTCAATATTATAGTCCTGAAAGCTCCCTCCTTCTAAGCGACTCTTCTCTGAGTACCACAGGAGAGCTTGTTTTGCTGATGTCCTGCTTCCCTTTGCTGGTATGGTATTGCTGTTTCCAGGAAAAAATATTCGCTTCAGATTTGGGAATGACTTAGCCCAGGGGTTAGGGTGGCTGTCCCTCAAAGTGTTTCCCCTTGTGCCTCCTAGATTACACTCTTTTCCCTGCTGCTCTGGTCCTCTCCTTCCTCCCATCCCCGGGAGCCCCGAGTGGGTGGTTGTGAGAGAGGTTTTCTGTGTTCTCCCTTTAAGAAGAATCCTGGGTCTGAGAAATCTGTCTCTTTCTCACAAACAGTATCTTGACTTGTTTTGCAGCTAAATACTATCCGTATGCTTCTTCTAGGCTCTGAAGCTGCAGTATGGGGCTTTGTTCTTGGGACTTAGGTCCCTCTACTAAACTCTTTTCCTGCCACGTGAGTTTCTCCGGGCTGCCGTTCACACCATAGAGCTGGGCAGCCCTCTATGCATTTTTGCTTTTCCTACCAGTCTCAGTGTGGCTTCTTTGGTGTTCCTTGGTTAAAGAGTCCTCTTAGTTTAGTCCAAAGTTGGTTTTTCCAGATGATGGCTCTTAAAATTAAGTTGTAATCTACTTTGGTTCTAGGAGGAGGAAGTTTGTATGTCCCCCTACTCCATCACCATCTTGTTGCCTTCTATCTTCTTTACCACACTATTAATATTCTTTTTTATCAATTAAAAATTATAATGATTTAATTCTTTTATTTATTTATTTATTTATTTATTTTTACAGACACAGGGAGAGAGTCAGAGAGAGGAATAGATAGGGACAGACAGACAAGAACGGAGAGAGATGAGAAGCATAATTACTAGTTTTTCATTGCAACACCTTAGTTGTTCATTGATTGCTTTCCCATATGTGTCTTGACAATGGTGCTACAGCAGAACCAGTAACCCCTTGCTCGAGCCAGCATGCTTGGGTCCAAGCTGGTGAGTCTTGCTGAAACCAGATGAGCCCACGCTCAAGCTGGCTACCTTGGGGTTTTGAACCTGGGTCCTCTGCATCTCAGTCCAATGCTCTATTCACTGCACCACCGCCTGGTCATGCATTGATTTAATTCTTAAACAGCTTTTCTTACTCCTCTATGTATTTTTTATAATTCATACAGAAAGTACTCTTATCTTGTCTTCATATGGTTATTTCCTGAGTATCATAATATTTATTAGAGCTCTCCAAATAATGGCATCATTTTCTATTGGATTCAACAATAAGCTACAGTGTGAATATTATAGAATACTAGGATTAATTTCATATTTCCTCACATTTGAATTTTATTGTATCTTGTGATAATAGGATTAAGAAGTAACGTTATAGGACTGTATCTAGAAGGATAGCAATTTAACAAAAATATTATTATGAAATGTGTTCATTTAAAAAATTTAAGTTTAAATATGACAGATATTTGTTAAAGAGACTGTCTTTACTCCATTGTATGTAATTACCTCCTTTGTCAAATATTAATTGTTCATAAAGAAAATTGGACAGCTACCTGCAAAAAAACATAACACTAGACCACCAAGTTACACCATTCACAAAAATAAACTCAAAATGGATAAATGACTTAAACATAAGTTGTGAAACTATAAGCATCCTAGAAGAAAACATAGGCAATAAGCTCTCCGACATCAGTCGCAGGAATATATTTGCTGATTTATTTCCATGGGCAATGGAAATTAAAGACAGGATAAACAAATAGGACTATATCAAACTAAACAAATTTGCACAGCTAAAGACAATAAGAACAGAATAAAAAGACAAACTACTACACAATGGAAGAACATATTCGACAATACATCTGATAAGGGGTTAATAACCAAAATTTATTAAAAAAACTTGTAAAACTCAACACCACGAAGACATACAATCCAATCTAAAAATGGGCAAAAGAAATGAATAGACACTTCTCCAAAGAGGACATGATGGCCAATAAGCAGATGAAAAATGCTCAACATCACTAATCATTAGAGAAATGCAAATTAAAACCACAGTGAGATATCACCTTACACCAGTCAGAATGGTGCTCATTAACAAAACGACACATAATAAGTGCTGACAAAGATGTGGAGAAACGGGAACCCTCCTGCACTGCTGGTGGGAATGCGGACTGGTGCAGCCACTGTGGAAAACAGTATGGACATTCCTCAAAAAATTAAAAATGGAACTGCTTTTTGAACCAGCCATCCTATTCTTAGGAATATATCCCCAGAACACTACATCACTGATTCAAAAAAAGAAATGCATCCCCATGTTTTTGGCAGCACTTTTTATAATAGCAAAGATCTGGAAACAGCCAAAGTGTCCTTCAGTGGATGTGTGGATTAAAAAGCTGTGGTAAATATACCCAATGGAATACTATGGGTTTATGACAAAAAAAGGAAATCTTACCTTTTGCAACAACATGGATGGACCTGGAAACTATTATGTTAAGTGAAATAAGCAAGGCAGAGAAAGAAAAATATTATATGACCTCATTCATTTGAGGAATCCAATGAACAGTGTGAATTGATTAATGGAATAGAGACAGAGGCAGGTTCAAAGGGTCCAGAGGGAAAGGGGATGATAGGAAGGGATCAGAAAAGGGAAAGAGATTAGTGAAATTATACATACAAAACAATGTTAAAGAGAGCAGAAAAGCAAGTTCTGGAGGGAAAGGGGGAGGGATTTGTGGATGGGGGGAAAGGGGATGTTGTGGGGAACATGATGTAGGGGGATGCATTTGGGGGGACACTAGAATCTATGTAAACACAATAAATTTAAAAATATATGACATAGAAGATGGCAGCGGAGTAGGCGGACACACAGACGCCCAGCTCCCAACACCAAACTGGAATACAAATCAATTTAGGAAAAATCAGCATGAAAAACCAACACTGAACTGCAAGAACAGCTCTCAAAAACCAAGGAGCAAAGAGGAAGCCACAATAATCCTGGTAAGGAGTGCCTGAATCTCCTCTGCTTACAGAAATGGAGGGGGGGAGGTGAGGCTGAGAGCCCAGAGAGGATTTCACAGAGGAAAAAGAGCAGAAACTACTGCTCAGAGCCACTTACCTGGAGACCAGGGAGCAAGGTGGGTTGAAAAGACCAGCTTATCTCCCAAGTGGAAAGGACAAAAAGAGGGACAGACTGTGAGGGGCTAAGGTATGCAAGAAACGAAATAAAAAAGCTGACTCATTCATGCTGGAGGCGGCCATAGCTGGGGGAGGGACTGAACCTTTCACAAAACAGAGCTGAAGTGCTTCTGGATCAGAGATCTCTGGGCATCTATCCAGCTCCAATCAGCGTAACAAGACACAGCTGAAAACAAGAAGTGGGGAGGAGGGGCAGTAACTCAGGTCTCCATGGAGATCTGAGATACACCTCCCCCTACTGAAGCTGAGAAAAAACCCTGCCCCCAGTGAGATTAGTTGGTGGAAGAGACCTTCAGCGTCTCAGGTTACACCCACAGCATTCCTGGTTACTGTTTCAAGGAAGCCCCCTGCTGAGATCAGTTAACAAGACTATCACCTGTTAAAAAAACAAACAAATCAAGACTTCAAAGCTGCCCAAATCCAAAAGTGGATTACAAATAATAGCTGATACCAACCCAAGAAGACCTAGAAATAACACAACTGAAAACTGGAGGCAGACAACACCAAGCCTAGACTCAAACAACTCTACAAATAAAACACCATTATGAGAAGACAAAGGAGTGCAACCCAAATGAAACCACAAGAGACACCTTTGAGAGATGAGCTGAGTGATATGGAAATAATCAAACTTCCAGATGCAGAGTTCAAAATAATGATTGTAAGGGTGCTTAGGCATCTTAGAACAACAATGGAGGGGCAGTTTGAAAACCTAAATAAAGAAAAGCAAGTATAAAAAAGGATATGGAAATATTAAAAAGGAATCAGTCAGAGATGACAAATACAATATCAGAAATGAAGACCACAATGGAAGGAATTAAAAATAGGATGGATACAGCTGAGGATCGAATCAGTGAGTGGGAGGACAACTGGAATGAAGGCATGAAAGCAGAGAAGAAAAGAGAAAGAGACTCAAAAAGTCAGAGGAAACACTTAGAGAGCTCTGTGACAACATGAAGAGAAATAACATCCGCATCATAGGGGTTCCTGAAGAAGAAGAAAAAGAACAAGGGATAGAGACTTTGTTCAATCATATCATAACTGAAAACTTCCCTAAATTAATGCAAGAGAAACTCTCACAAGTCCAAGAAGCACAGAGAACTCCATTAAAGAGAAACCCAAAGAAACCTACACCAAGACACATCATAATTAAAATACCAAAGCTAAGCGATAAAGAGAAAATATTAAAAGCTGCAAGAGAAAAAAAAGTTATCACCTACAAAGGAGCCCCCATAAGGATGACATCCGACTTCTCAACAGAAACACTTGAGGCCAGAAGGGAATGGCAAGAAATATTCAAAGTAATGCAGAACAAGAACCTACAACCAAGACTACTTTATCCAGCAAGGCTATCATTTAAAATCAAAGGAGAAATAAAAAGCTTCCCAGACAAAAAACAACTCAAGGAATTCATTACAACCAAACCAACGCTGCAAGAAATGTTAAGGGGCCTGTTGTAAACAGATCAAAGTTGAAAAAGAATATAGCAAAAAAAAGGAATACACCTTTAAAGAAGAAAATGGCAATAAACAACTATATATCAATAATAACCTTAAATGTAAATGGATTAAATGATCCAATCAAAAAACATAGGGTAGCTGTGTGGATAAGAAAACAGGACCCATACATATGTTGTCTACAAGAGACACACCTTAGAACAAAAGACACACATAGATTGAAGGTAAAAGGATGGAAAAAAAACATTTCATGCAAACGGAAATGAAAAAAAAGCTGGGGTAGCAATACTTATATCAGACAAATTGGACTTTAAAACAAAGGATATAGTAAGAGATAAAAAGGCTACTACATAATGATAAAGGGAGTAATCCAACAGGAAGATATAACTATTATAAATATCTATGCACCTAATATAGGAGCACCCAAATATATAAAACAGACTTTGATGGACTTAAAGGGCGAGATCAACAGCAATACTATAATAGTAGGGGATTTCAATACTCCACTAACATCACTAGATAGATCCTCAAGAAAGAAAATTAACAAAGAAACAGCAGACTTATTGGAAACACTAGATCAACTCGATTTAATAGATATCTTCAGATCCTTTCACCCTAAAGCAACAGAATATACATTCTTTTCAAGTGCTCATGGTACATTCTCTAGGATAGACCACATGTTAGGGCACAAAAGTGCTCTCAACAAATTTAAGAAGACTGAAATCATATCAAGCACTTTCTCCGATCACAACGGCATGAAACTAGAAATGAATCAGCAGAAAAGCTCAAAAATTCTCAAACACATGGAAACTAAATAGCAGGGTGTTAAATAATGAATGGATTAAGAATGAGAGCAAAGAAGAAATAAAAAAATTCCTAGAAACGAATGACAATGAGCATACAACAACTCAAAATTTATGGGACACAGTGAAAGTAGTGCTGAGAGGGAAGTTCATAGCACTACAGGCACACTTTCAGAAGCTAGAGAAAACTCAAATAAACAACTTAACCCTGCATCTAAAATAATTAAAAAAAGAACAGTAAGTAAAGCCCAAATGTAGTAGAAGGAAGGAAATAATAAAGATCAGAGTGGAAATAAATGACATAGAGGCTAAAGAAACAATACAGAGGATCAATGAAACTAGGAGCTGGTTCTTTGAAAAGGTAAACAAGATTGATGAACCTATAAGTAGACTCACCAAGAAAAAGAGAGAGAGGACTCAAATAAATAAAATTAGAAATGAGAGAGGAGAAATAACAACTGACACAACAGAAATACAAAATATTGTAAGAAAATACTATGAAGAACTGTATGCCAATAAACTAGACAACCTAGATGAAATGGACAAATTCCTTGAAACATATAATCTTCCAAAAATCAATCTGGAAGAATCAGAAAACCTGAACAGACCGATTACACCAAATGAGATGGAAACAGTTATCAAAAAACTCCCAACAAAGAAAAGTCCAGGGCCCGATGGCTTCACAATGGAATTCTACCAAATATTCAAAGAAGAAATAACTACTATCCTTCTCAAACTATTTCAAAAAATTCAAGAGGAAGGAAGACTTCCAAGCTCCTTTTAGGAGGCGAGCATAATTCTGATTCCAAAACCAGGCAAAGACAACACAAAGAAAAAAAATTATAGGCCAATATCTCTGATGAATATAGATGCTAAAATCCTCAACAAAATATTAGCAAACCAGATCCAGGAATATATGGAAAAAATCATACACCATGATCAAGTAGGATTTATTCTGGGGAGGCAAGGCTGGTACAATATTCGTAAATCAATCAATGTGATTCATCACATAAACAAAAAGAAGGAGAAAAACCATATGATAATTTCAATAGATGCAGAAAAAGCATTTGATAAAATCCAGCACCCATTCATGATCAAAACTCTCAGCAAAGTGGGAATACAGGGAACATACCTCAACATGATAAAAGCCATCTATGAGAAACCCACAGCCAACATCATACTCAATGGGAAAAAATTAAAAGCAATACCCTTAAGATCAGGAACAAGGCAGGGGTGCCCCCTTTCACCATTCTTATTTAACATAGTCCTGGAAGTCCTAGCCACAGCAATCAGACAAGAAGAAGAAATAAAAGGCATTCAAGTTGGAAAAGAAGAAGTAAAACTATCATTATTTGCAGATGATATGATATTGTATATAGAAAACCCTAAAGTCTCAGTCAAAAAACTACTGGACCTGATAAATAAATTCAGCAAAGTGGCAGGATATAAAATCAATACTCAGAAATCAGAAGCATTTTTATACACCAACAATGAACAGTCAGAAAGAGAAATTAAGGAAACAATCCCCTTCACTATTACAACCAAAAAAATAAAGTACCTAGGAGTAAACTTAACCAAGGAGACTAAAGACTTGTACTCGGAAAATTACAAAGCATTGATAAAAGAAATCAAGGAAGATACAAACAAGTGGAAGCATATACCGTGCTCATGGTTAGGAAGAATAAACATCATTAAAATGTCTATATTACCCAAAGCAATCTATAAATTCAATGCAATACCAATTAAAATACCAATGACATACTTCAAAGATATAGAACACATATTCCAAAAATTTATATGGAACCAAAAGAGGACTCAAATAGCCTCAGCAATCTTAAAAAAGAAGAATAAAGTGGGAGGTATCACACTTCCTGATATCAAGTTATACTACAAGGCCGTTGTACTCAAAACAGTCTGGTACTGGCATAAGAACAGGCATATAGATCAATGGAACAGAACAGAGAACCCAGAAATAAACCCACAGTTCTATGGACAACTGATATTTGACAAAGGAGGTAAGGAAATACAATGGAGTAAAGACAGCCTCTTTAACAAATGGTGTTGGGAAAATTGGACAGCTACCTGCAAAAAAATGAAACTAGATCACCAGCTTACACCACTCACAAAAATAAACTCAAAATGACTAAAAGACTTAAATGTAGACCGTGAAACCATAAGCATCTTAGAAGAAAACATAGGCAGTAAGCTCTCGGACATCTCTTGGAGCAATATATTTGCTGATTTATCCCCACGGGGAAGTGAAATAAAAGACAGGATAAACAAATGGGACTATATCAAACTAAAAAGCTTTTGCACAGCTAAAGACAACAAGAACAGAATAAAAAGACAAACTACACAATGGGAGAACATATTTGACAATACGTCTGATAAGGGGTTAATAACCAAAATTTATAAAGAACTTGTAAAACTCAACACCAGGAAGACAAACAACCCAATCCAAAAATGGGCAAAAGAGATGAATAGACACTTCTCCAAAGAGGACATACAGATGGCCAATAGGCATATGAAAAAATGCTCAACAACAGTAATCATTAGAGAAATGCAAATTAAAACCACAATGAGATA
Source organism: Saccopteryx bilineata (assembly GCF_036850765.1). Taxonomy (NCBI): domain Eukaryota; kingdom Metazoa; phylum Chordata; class Mammalia; order Chiroptera; family Emballonuridae; genus Saccopteryx; species Saccopteryx bilineata. Next base: position 292,469,113 of record NC_089490.1, read on the forward strand.
TCACCTCACACCAGTCAGAATGGCGCTTATCAACAAAACAACACAGAATAAGTGCTGGCGAGGATGTGGAGAAAAGGGAACCCTCCTACACTGCTGGTGAGAATGCAGACTGATGCAGCCACTGTGGAAAACAGTATGGAGATTCCTCAAAAATCTGAAAATTGAACTGCCTTTTGACCCAGCTATCCCACTTTTAGGAATATACCCCAAGGACACCATAGAACGGCTCGAAAAGGAGAAATGCACCCCCATGTTTGTGGCAGCATTGTTCACAATAGCGAAGATCTGGAAACAGCCCAAGTGTCCGGCAGAGGATGAGTGGATTAAAAAGCTTTGGTACATATATACTATGGAATACTACTCAGCCATAAGAAATGATGACATCGGATCATTTACAATAACATGGATGGACCTTGACAACATTATATGGAGTGAAATAAGTAAATCAGAAAAAAAAAAAAAAAAAACTAAGATGAATCCATACATAGAAGGGACATAAAAATGAGACTCAGAGACATGAACAAGAATGTGATGGCAACAGGGGTGGGAGGTTGGGGGAGGGGGGAGGGGGTGAAGAAGGAGAGAGGGGTTAGGGGAGGGGAGGGGCACAAAGAAAACCAGATAGAAGGTGACAGAAGACAATTTAACTTTGGGGGAGGGGTATACAGCACAATCAAATGTCAAAATAATCTAGAGATATTTTCTCTCAACATATGTACCCTGATTTATCAATGTCACTGCATTAAATTTAATAAAAAATATATATGACATATTTTTTTCTTAGATTTTTAAGTATCATGTAACATTTCTAAATATTTGTTATCATCTTGTATAAGAACAACAGAATAAGAATGATATTAATGCAACTTTAAGAGGGTTGTCATCATCACCACATTGTACTGGTTACTCTTCTCATAGAACTATAGAAAAATTCAATTTAACATCTTTCATAATGACCAGCTATATTTTTTTATAGCTAGTCAGTTTATACAATGGAAGACATTTTATTTTTCTAAGGAAACTCTTTAGAGAACCTCAAATAATATTTTTATATGGTAAATGAGCAGTAGTTATATGTCACCCATTACAGCTTCACATTCCTAATTCTGATGACACTAACAGTTACTTTTCTACTTCAGTAACTTGAGGTTATGGTTTACTATGTTCATTTAACAGAGAATATTCTGAACCAAAGTATAAGTTTTCACTGAAAGGGTAAAACCAAACAAATAAAATGAATCAAAATGACTGGCCAAAAATTTTCTACTATGAAAAATTACTTCAACACAAGCCCAAATAGAATCTATGTTCATAATTTGTATAGAAAGTGCAGTTTAAAAATATTCTATTTTATCAAATGTAACTTTTTCATATTCTTCACATTCTCATTGTATAGTGCCAGTGAAAACTATATATGTGATATACATACATATATATATATATATATATATATATATATATATATATCCTTGTCCCTTTTTGGAAAAAAAATATTATACTTGATATTACTTTCTATTATTATTATTATTTTATTTAGTGAGAGGAGGGGAGGCAGAGACAGACTCTCATGCTCCCCGATCAGGATTCCCCCGCTCCTTCAGCAAGCTCACTAGGGGGTGATGCTCTGCCCATGGCATTGCTCCGTTGCTCAGCAACTGATTTCTTCTTAGCACCTAAGGCTGAAGCCATGCTGCCATTCTTAACACCTGAGGCCAACTTGCTCCAATTAAGCCAGGGCTGCAGGAGAAGAGATAAATAAAGAGAGAGAAGCGGGAGGGGGTTGGGTGGAGAAGCATATATATGCTTTTCCTGTGTACCCTGACCTGGAATTGAATCCAGGACATCCACATGCTGGGCTGATACTTTACCACTAAGCCAAATGGCCAGGGTAGTTATTACTTTTTCTGAAACATTAAAATTCTACCTATTCATCTATCTGTATCTATATTATTATTGTTATTATTATTCTAAAGTATTATAGCAAGTGATTTAATTTAATCAACATAGGAAGTTATCTGGAGATTACTTCTACGAGAAGAAAAACAAAAATCAAAAGTGACTATTTTCTAAATGTTTTAGAAATGTAAAACTTCAATGTATTTATTTTTTAATGCTTTTAAGAGAGATAAATTGCCACTTAATTTACAAAACACTAATAATTTTACATATGATATAGTTGAAGTCAGTCAAAAACAAGTACTACTAGAGAATATTGAGATGAGCACATAACTTAGTCACATATTTTATTGTGTGAGTTAAGCAGTGTCCCTTTAATGCTTATTATATCTTAGGTACTGGTGTAAGCACATTGTATTTTCCCATCAGCCATGTTAGAGATGAGCTATTATTTTCTCTTATACTCCTACTTGAGAAATTATTGCACAGAGGTTAGCATCTTGCCCAAGGTCATACAATTTATAAGTGGTAGAGAAGAGGTTTGAACACAGGGTATCTAACGCCAAATAAGTTTTTTTCACTGCTAAACAATTACTACCTCTTTCTATAGCAACAGTGTAGAAAGAGGCGTGTCACTTATTTACCAAACCAAAAGCTTCAAATGCACATCTCAAAGTCAGTACAACAAAAATAATTCTTATTATCTCATTTATTAAACATTTATTTAGCACTTAGTCTGCGGTAAGAACTATAACGAGCACCAAGAACTATAATACTTATGTTAGGTCCTCATAAAACCTAAGTTTTTGAGATTATTCTCTAGTTTATGTTCATCAGAAGCACTGTCCTGATTGTACTATTCCCATTCTAATTTTATCTGTTATCATCAGGGGAACCTGGAAAAGCCTGGCACAATAGTATTTATCTTTAAATCACCTTCTACAATGACAGAGTCACAGTGGTGACAAAATTTACAAACTGATCAATAACAATTCAAGGCTACAGATGGATTCAGATATTGTTTGGCATCCTTTTTATAGAAGTGAATTTCTCATTTTGCTTAATTATATTGGACTCTACCAGAATCCTTTGGTACATGGAAATATATCAAGGAGAAGCTGAACATTAAGGATTTTATAACTCACCTTAAACTTTAACTAGAAGGATTTTCTACCTCATTTCCAAGATTTTTGGAAGGTAGAAACAACAACACACCCCCCACAAAGAAAAAAAATATATCTTCTTTTATTTATGATATTTTTGTTTAATTTTTAAGGTCTCAGGATCTGCTTTTTCCTTTATATTTATAAGCAATATAATAGGTACTTTAGCTATTTTTTAAAACCCACATGGAATAAACATGGATGGCTAAAAATCTTAGAGATTGATTAAACTATACTTTAAGAAAAGAAGTCAATCGTAGGGGGGTATAGGGTGACAGGTGGTGATGGATGAAAACTTGACTGGAGGGGGTGAACACACAATACAGAGCACAGAGACGTGTTGTAGAATTGAGAACCTGTATAATTAATTATATTAACCAGTGTCACGCTAATAAATTCAATTAAGATAAAAGAATATTTACATTAGCTTACAGTTAGACAAATTCATCTAACATAAAGGCTATTTTATAATAAAGTATTGACTGTCTCAATAAAAAGAAGAGTACCCTCATTCATCTTATTTTTAACATACCAGTTAAAGAAATCTGTACTAATCTATATTTTAAATACATTAATTTATTTTTGTCTTAGTTTAATTTAACTTTTAAATGTTAATTTTTTAGCATTATTTATATTTTGTGCTTTCTGCTTGAAAAAAATCTAGAAAATAATAGTGCATAAACATTTATCATTTTCCATGCCCCTCTACACTACTGTGTAACTAAACTTTTGCCAAAGGAATGTGGGCAAGTTGGTATAAGAGTTTAATACTAACACTTTACTGAGAAAACAAAGCTATAAATTCTCTCAGGGCATTGAAAAATTAACATGTATTATTCCAAAGGCTACCTCTGATTAGAAGTCCAAGAATAGTATTAACATTATGGTCATACCCTTACTGCGAACAAGAACTTCTGCCTTAGAGCATGTCATTGGTTGATCCCTGGTGTCCCTGCTACTGTTCAGCTTTCATAGGGTTTTCTGAGTTGGCAGGACATTAAATCTACTGGATGATATGAGACAATTAGGATAAGAACTATAGTTTTAATTCAATAAACATCACCCTTTTAAAAAAAAGAAAAGACATGATTTCTTATAAATTTCTTCTCCAAAGTATAAAAACCTAATACTCAATGATATTATAAATGTCAAAAATAGCCTGACTGGGCGGTGGTGCAGTGGATAGAGCGTCAGACTGGGACACAGAGAACCCAGGTTCAAAACCCCAAGGTCACCTGCTTGAGCGCAGGCTCATCTTGCTTTGAGCAAGGCTCACCAGCTTGAGCCCAAGGTTGCTGGCTCGAGCAAGGGGTCACTCAGTCTGCTATAGCCCCCTGGTTAAGGCACACATAAGAAAGCAATCAGTGAACAACTAAGGTGCCACAACTAAATAATTGATGTTTCTCATCTCTCTCCGTTCCTGTCTGTCTGTCCCTATTTGTTCCTCTCTCTGACTCTCTCTGTCTCTGTCACAAAAACAAACAAACAAATAAGTAAATGTCAAATTAATGATAAATTATCTGGAAACTTGACACCAAGTACTAAGTTTCCTGTGTTTAAAATTGTGTTAGTTATTGGCCCGGAGTCTTCATGTTTTTTGTTTTTATCAATCCAGGCTCAATATAAATTATAATATGGTATAAGAAAGGAGCCAAAGTTAAATAAAACACCATTATTTTCCACAGTAAAAATATATCAGTTTCTATTCTCAAATAGAAGTCTACTCATAAACACTTAAACATAAAGATATCAAAGATATATAGAGAATTAAAATTTTTTTTGAATATTTGTTACTTGTAAGTAGAATATTTTATGTCCTAAAAAATATTTTACCATGCATCAGTGAAAATAATCTTAGTTTTAGGATTATCAGAATAGATTTCATCTAACCTAAAAATATTTCTTTTTTATATAGGAAGCTTCAATTATAAACTTTTTTTTTTGCTTTAAAATATGTAAATTAGTACAAATAGTACAAATTCTAGGTCCAGAGCCTGAAAAATATTTCTAAATATGCCCCCCCAAACTGTTATGTTGTTAACAAGTAATTATTTAAAATAGAAAGGGCAATTCCCACTCATTATCCCTGTGTTGAATTCTTCTGAATACTATGTACTGCTTTGCTAGTTCATAAAAGGCTTCTAGTAATACTTGTCTTTGATTTTACCTTTAGTTTGTATATGTACAACTTAATCATAAAGTTGATATGTGTTAAGGTCTATTACTGAGAGTAATTAGGTTAAAAACTGAAAATATGTATGAAAAAATAAATAGCTATCTCCATAAAGGGTTGCAAAAAGTTAACCACAAAATAAAATTAGCCACAAAGTAAGCATGTAAAGCTGAAATAGAATATTAGGAGTGGCAAATTTCTTTGTCTAAGACAGGGGTCCCCAAACTTTTTACACAGGGAACCAGTTCACTCTCCCTCAGACTGTTGGAGGACCGGACTTATAAAAGAACTATGAACAAATCCCTATGCACACTGCACATATCTTATTTTAAAGTAAAAAAACAAAATGGGAACAAATACAATATTTAAAATGAAGAACAAGTAAATTTAAATCAACAAAGGACCCCTGGTTTAATAGATTAGGAAGAGCTGCACCTGATCCATATTCTAGCTTTCCTAATATTCATAGGTCTTGGTCATATCACATGATACCTCCAAGATCCAAATTGTTGATTTGTTTTTATAAATGGTAGTTAGAAAATTTTTAAGAAGGGTAAATGAGATTATGTTCATATATTCTACTTAGCATGATGTCTTGAACATAATAGCTATTTAATAATTATAATTGATTTTTATCATTATTATATATTTTATTATCATATACAGTTATTTTACAAAACAGTGTTTTGACATTAAAAGCCAGTATCAAAATAAATATTTATTTTTATCCGATCCAAGGTAAATGGATGTAAAGAATATTATTAGGCTTGTGAGAAGAGCCAAAGTAGAGGCTTCTAATTAATTAGCCCAAAAGTTCACTTTTCAGACCCTGGCCTGACCCTACGCCTTCCTTTTCTTTCTCTTTCTAAACTGGCTTGGATTCTTTAACAGCTTGTTTCCTCTCTATGAATGAGTCTGAAAATGTCCTACTACAAACAGACAAGCAACAAAAATTCCATCTCTGCAACCATTACCCATTACATTTCAGTTTAAAGAATCAATACAGGTTCTGCTTTTTGCTCTCTAAACTGTCCTGTTCTGATTTAGTCACAATCACGTCTAGATTCTTCTTCTCTGACATGGTTTCTTTAAATTTATGTCACTGCCTCTTGTATCCATCTCAGTTTCTAACCTGTTGTTCAAAAGCCCATTCTCTTTCCATCTTTTGAGCCAATCTCACATAGACACAAAACTAGCACATGTCCAATGAAGGTTGTTCAGACACCTCTTGTGAGGTTCCATAATATAAACTCTTCTCTTTTTTTTTTTCAGTCTTAGAATTGGCTGTTAATTCTATTCCAGCTCTCCCACCCCCATATCGGAAAAGACTGAATAGAATTCACAGTGACAGCTAAAGCAAAGGAGCAATTATTTTATTTCTTAATGTTAAGAATAATTCACAGTAGATGCCACTAGATTGGATTCTTAAAATGTCAGAAAGAGATATCCAGTTGACAAATGTACTAGAAATACATGTCCAAGAATAAAAAATCCATAATTGAAAAAGAATGAATACATGAATCAGAAAAAAACTTATTTGGGCAATTGGCATTTAGATAAGTATGTGTATCATAAAGATAAGGAAATAGACAATAGACAATTGAAATATAAAGGATTGGAAATATAGGTAGAACACAGATCATGGAGGAGCTCTCATGCTCTGCATAATGATTTGCAGTTTATCTTATTGCAAAGGACGTTGAGCAATGACTCAGTATTATTAAATTTGTGTATTAAAAAAAAGGTATTTTGGTTTGATTAGACTGTATTAGAAAATTCATTGAACCTGATTGTGTCTCTTTTTTCCTGATGGTAAAATCTTATTACTCTCCCATATTTTTCTATTATTCATATCTTCATATTTCTATTTCAAATCTAACAAGTGTAATTTAAATGTGACTATATAAAAATAAAATGAGTCAGTCTGAAATATAAATTTTAAGCACAAGCTTTATTGTCCTAAATATTTTTCTTTTTAATTCATAATCATCACTAATGCTCAAAATACCCTTATGGAGCGGGCAAACCAAGTATATAGTAATAGCCACATTTACAGATGAAAAAAGAAGGCCCAAAGGAGTGATGTGTTTGTTTGATTGTTTTTTTGTGACAGAGAAAGAGAGATGGACTGAAGGGAGAGACAGACAGGAAGGGAGAGAGATGAGAAGCATCAATTCTTAGTTGCGGCCACCTTAGTTGTTCATTGATTGCTTTCTCATATGTGCCTTTACTGGGGGGTTACAGCAGAGCAAGTAACTCCTTGTTCAAGCTAGCAACCATGGTGTAAAGCCAGGAAGCATGGCTAGGGCCACCATCACAGCCGCTTGGCCCATGCAGGTTCGCATTGGATTCGGACAGTCGGTAAAGAAACAACGGAGCCAAGAACTGATGGGCTGTCATCTTTAATTCTAGCTTGCACCTGGCAGGCAAGTAAAAACACACACTGGGCTCCAAAACCCACTCACATTCAGTGCTCACAAAGCTACTGACTTATCCGAGTTTCCTAGAATCAAAGGTTTCTAGCTCACCAGACTTATTCACCACTGTTCCCCATCTCCTTCCTTCATCAGCATCAAACTGCACAAACTGGCCTCTCACTCAATACTCCGCCATCTTGGCTGCTTCTCCTGGCCACTTGGCCTCTTTCTGCTCTCCTTTCTGCTCTCTCCTCTAATCATAATCTCAGGAACCAAGAAAGCAAGCTCCCGTTCTTCCCCTATTTTATAGTGTAGATTCAAAACCTTTAATCCAATATACAAAATAGGGAAATCTCTAATACAAAGTCACTTTTCTGAGGCATGTTTGGATTGTACCACCCCACATCAAAAAGGATGGGAAAGGCTTAATCTCAAAACCAAGCTCCAGGCTACAAGGATTCTGCCTGCCCAGCACCTGCCCCCAACACACATTAATATCACCTGGGTGACGGCCTCACGTGGGCAGCGCCACCTTTAACAAAGTGAGCATAACATATTTTATCTGCCCAACACATGGGCTCAAGCCAATGACCTTGGGGTTTTGAACCTGGTCCTCTGCATCCCAGTTTGACACTCTATCCATTGTGCCACTACCTGGTCAGATGTTATTGAAAGGCATATATAAAGAGCAAAGCCGGTACAATCTCCTACACAAAACTGAGAAATAAGAATTTCTATGTCTGCAAATGATGGACTTTCTCTTCAATCAAGGTGAAAATGCAAAAGAGAAGATAAGTAATGGGAAGCTAATGTAAAGGATTACTGATGGGTGTGGTAGTGAGGTTTATCTTTTTGAAAGATGAAGAAATTAGATCAAGTGTCAAGGAGGTTTAACTATTGCAAGTAGTATATTTAGAAACAACAGAAACAAACCTTATATTCAATAATGATTGCTAACAGAAAAATATGATTCCTTGAAATTGTATTTTGCTTATACAAAGGTCTCTGGTTGATCTAAACAAGTAAAGCTCCCAATTCTGATGCAGAAATCTTCAAGGAGTGGAGAGTGAAGTTCAGGGACCTTTTTTAAGTACAAGGGCAGAAAAACAAAGCAAAGCAAAACAAAACATGGGCACATCAAGGACTATGATAGTTAGGGTGTTTAAATTGTTTTCTTGCAATAATGTCTTAGCATCAATTTGATTTTATACATTTTCCCAATTCAAGCACTTTTTCCAGAATACAGTTGTTGGTCAAAAAACTTTATAAAATGTGATTTTTATGTTTGCTTGCTTATAGTTTCATTGGGGGTTGGGCAGTGCCAGGTCTGTATTCTGTGAAATTGCAAATTACCTTCCTGCTTGGGAAGGGCCATTGTCTTGCTAATGTTTGCTGGAGGAGAAATTTTTACACCAGAAAGTTTTTGAATAGGAGAGGAGGAAGAGAAGGAAGCCATGTTTTGCACCGGGAGCAAAGACAATGTATAGTGCTGGAGAAAAAGCCAGTTTTGTGCAGAGAGAGAAAGTATGCAGATGGGGAATCAAAGGGGAGGGGCTTTTCTGAGCTCCACTGACTGGCGGGGCCTTTGATTCTAGGAAAAACTGGAGAAGATTCTCCTAGTTGTGGAACCGGAGAATGTGTCAGTAGCTTGGTGAACTCTGAACCAATGAAGAGGGAAGTGTATTTCTGTATGGCCAGAAGCCAGGGCCACTATCACAGCAGCCAGGCCCATGCAGGTTTGCATTGGATTCGGACAGTCAGTAAAGAAATAACGGAGCCAAAAGCTGATGGGCCATGGTCTTTAATCCTAGCTTGCACTCGGCAGGCAAGTAAAAAACACACACTGGGTTCCAAAACCCACTCACATTCAGTGCTCACAAAGCTACTGACTTATCCAAGTTTCCTAGAATCAAAGGTTTCTAGCTGACCAGACTTATTCACCTCTGTTCCCCATCTCCTTCCTTCTCCCTGCACAAAGTGGCTTCTCACTCGACACTCCTCCGTCTTGGCTGCTTCTCCTGGCCTCCTCCATGTGGCCTTTCTCTGCTCTCTCCTCTAATCTCAGGAACCAAGAGAGCAAGCTCCCGTCCTGCCCCCATTTTATAGTGTAGATTCAAAACCTTTAATCCAATATACAAAATAGGGAAGTCTCTAATACAAAGTCACTTCTCTGAGGCATGATTGGATTGTACCACCTCACATCAAAAAGGGTTGGGAAAGGCTTAATCCCTTTATCCCACCCTCAACACACATTAATATCACCTGGGCGATGGCCTCCTCATGGGCAGCGCCATCTTTAACAAAGTGAGCATAATATACTTTATCTGCCCAACAATTTCTCTGTGTGTTTCTTGTCAGCCAATGCGAGACTTTAATAAAGGTGTGGGCCACCATTTTTTGGCTCCACTGTTTCCTTACCATCTGTCCAAAACTAATGGGAATCTGTATGTTGCATGGCCATGGTGGCCCCAACTGCTGTCCATAAACTAACAATTATTGTAAGGCCAGGAGCCGCCATCGTGGCCATTCACATGCAGGTTCCCATTGGATTCGGGCAGACTTGGTAAAGAAATAGCAGAATCGGAGGATGGTGGGCCATCCTATTTATTGATGTCTCACCAAGACCGACAAACCACAAAAGAAGACATGGGAAAAGCAGAAAAGCAGCTTTTCCCATGAAGGGCAAGTGTAAAGCCAGCAGCCAGGGCCAGGGCCACTATCAGAGCAGCCTGGCCCATGCAGGTTTGCATTGGATTCGGACAGTCGGTAAAGAAACAACAGAGCCAAGAACTGATGGGCCATTTTCTTTAATTCTAGCTTGCACCCGGCGGGCAAGTAAAAAATACACACTGGGCTCCGAAACCCACTCACATTCAGTGCTCACAAAGCCACTGACTTATCCGAGTTTCCTAGAATCAAAGGTTTCTAGCTCACCAGCCTTATTCTCCTCAGTTCCCCATCTCCTTCCTTCTCCAGCATCAAACTGCACAAACTGGCATCTCACTCAGCACTCCACCATCTTGGCTGCTTCTCCTGGCCACATGGCCTCTTTCTGCTCTCTGCTCTGCTCTCTCCTCTAATGATAATCTCAGGAACCAAGAGCGCAAACTCTCATTCCGCTCCATTTTATATTGTAGCTTCACAACCTGTAATCCAATATACAAAATAGGGAAGTCTCCAATACAAAGTCACTTCTCCAAGGCATGATTGGATTGTACCACCCCACATCAAAAAGTGTGGGAAAGGCTTAATCCCAAAACCAAGCCCCAGGCTACAAGGATTCTCAACACACATTAATATCACCTGGGCGAAGGCCTCCTCGTGTTATCTTTAACAATGTGAGCATAATACATTTTATCTGCCCAACAGCAAGGGATCAGGGAAGCCCCTGCAATCCTGATAGCAGGAACTGTGTGAGCAAGCTCCTGGTCTGTCCCACTTTATAGTGTAGAAAACCCAAAACCCTTAATTCAATATACAAATAAGGAAATCTCTGATACAAAGTCACTTATCTGAGGCATAGTTGGATTCCTCATGAGAGTGCACCACCCAGATCATGCAATCAGTCAAGGGTGTGGGGAAAAGCTTAGTTTTAAAACTAAACCTTAGGCTACAACGACCTGGCCTGCTTATAGCCTGTCCCCCACACCCAATACAAATCACAAGTGAGCAAACATATATATCATATTTAAAAACTTATTTGACCAACAATTATCATAAATAGAAAGAATCACAGGCAGCTAAAATCTATAACATACATCTGTTGGGAGAGTATCCTTTAGGAGATCAGTCCAGCCAAGTGGCTGATTCTATCACAAATATTTCTTTCTTGCTTTATGAAGACCCTAGTGTAAGAATGAGACGGCACTCGATCACCAGATGTGCAGGCTTTATTAGAGGAGAAAGACCTGCTGGGGCACCCCTCCAGGAGAAGTGCACCGGGTTACAGACTAGCGGTGAGTTATGTAGTGTTTGGGAGAGCCTGAGGGGATACTGAGGCAAAAGTCCTGGTTTGTCCTGAATGCTTCTCCTTGGGGAGCTTCGAGCATGTGGGTGTTGAATCAATAGTCCTGGTATGTCCGGAGCCCCTCCTTGGGGCGGCTTCTCAGCTTTTTTGGAATTCCTCTGTCTCAGGGTCATTAGTCCAGTAAGGGTGAGGTCTGACAGATAAGCGGAACATCAAGAGGGCAGTTTGGAATTCACGTATCTATCACCTAGCAAAGTATGCTCTACCTAATTACCTGTCTGCTGATAATAATATTACTTACATAAGGTCTTGTACCTACACAGAGATTAGAATCAATCTTAACAGGTGACACATGGATAAAGTTTTCCCAGTACTTTTTAAGAAGGTCTGTATCAGCCCTGGCCAGTCAGCTCATTTGGTTAGAACATTGTTGGTCAAATAAGTTTGTAAATATGATATATATGTTTGCTCGCTTGTGATTTAAATTGGGTGTGGGGGACAGGCTGTAGGCAGGCAGGGTCATTGTAGCCTAAGGTTTGGTTTTAGGACTGGGCTTTTCCCCACACTCTTGACTGATTGTATGATCTGGGTGGTACACTCTCATGAGGAATCCAATTATGCCTCGGATAAGTGACTTTGTATCAGAGACTTCCTTGTTTGTATATTGGATTAAGGGTTTTGGGTTTTCTACTCTATAAAGTGGGACAGACCAGGAGCTTGCTCATTCAGTTCCTGCTATCACGATTGCAGGGGCTTCCCTGATCCTTTGCCCTTCATGGGAAAAGATGCTTTTCCCTTGTCTTCTTTTGTGGTTTGCCTGTCTTGGTGAGACACCAATAAATAGGATGGCCCACCATCCTCTGACTCCACTGTTTCTTTACCATCTGCCTGAATCCAATGAGAACCCGCATGGGCCAGGCAGCTGCTTTGATAGTGACAGCCATGGCTCCTGGCCTTACAAACATCATCCTGACATGCCCAGATTATGGGGTCAATTCCCCAAATCAGGGCATATGCAAGAATCAACAAATGACAACATGAATAAGTGGAATAAAAAATCTCTATTTCTCTCTTTCTCTCTCTCTAAAATACAATAAATAAAAACTAAAAAAGAAATAAGACAGTGTTGGACAGATAAAATATATTATGCTCACTTTGTTAAAGATGGTGCTGCCCACATGGAAGTCTGTCACCCAGGTGATGCTATTGGTTGCCCTTCTCGCTCGGGATGGGCATGATTATATTAATGTGTGTTGGGAACGAGCTGTGGGCAGGCAGGATGGATCCTTGTAGCCTGGGGCTTGGTTTTGAGACTAAGCCTTTCCCACCCTTTTTGATGTGGGGTGGTGCACTCTCATGAGGAATTCCATTATGCCTCAGATAAGTGACTTTGTATCAGATACTTCCTTGTTTGTATATTGAATTAAAGGTTTGGATTTCTGCACTATACAGTGGGGCAGACCGGGAGTTTGCTTTCTGGGTTCCTGAGATTAGCATTAGAGGAGAGAGCAGAGAGAGGCCACGTGGAGGAGACCAGGAGAAGCAGCCAAGATGGTGGAGTGCTGAGTGAGAAGCCAGTTTGTGCAGAGTTTGTGCAGGGAGAAGGAAGGAGATGGGGAACAGAGGTGAATAAGGCTGATAAGCTAGAAACCTTTGATTCTAGGAAACTTGGATAAGTCAGTAGCTTTGTGAGCACTGAATGAGTGGGGTTTGGAGCCCAGTGTGTTTTTACTTGCCCACTGGGTGAAGCTAGGATTAAAGATGATGGTCCGCTAGTGTTTGGCTCCGTTGTTTCTTTACCGACTGACCAAATCCAATGCAAACCTGCATGGGCCAGGCTGCTGTGATGGTGGCCGTGGATACTGGCTTCACAGAAGGCCTATGTCACTAGCAATGCAATGTCATTGACCTGTAAGAGATAGGAAGTTATTAAAAATTAGCAAAGCAAGCATACTATGATTGCCAATGGATCCTTAAACTAGAGAACACTCTCCAAATGAAATGCTTATTCTTACATCTCCCCAATCATCTTTTATAGAAAAGGTAGAAATTCTGACTGCCATATAAATTCTCCCAAATAAAAATTAATACCTTTTTTTTAAACAGGCCAAACAAAACACATTAAAACTGTGAAGTTTTTTTCTCCACTTTTGTACCTGAATTATTTCTTAGATACTCTGATCCAGCTAACTAATTCATCTAGAACAATGAGTCAAGTTGACTCAATTAAGAAGAAAATAAAAATAAATTTCCATGGAAATAGAGAGCTGCATTCACATAAATGCCAAAATAATGTCTTATGAATAACATTATTACAGTGAATACAAATGAAATCACGATTTGCCATTTACTTAATTTGTGCTATTAAATGCTTGATAAGAATGTCAGAAGTGTTTTTAAAAATGCTCATTAAAATGATTTATTATAATGATGAGGTAGAATTACTTTTAAAGGATTAATATGAATTAAGCATGTAATAGAGAAGAATTGCAAGGGAAATGGTCAAGAAAGAAGAGTCAATATGATCCTTGAATATAGATTGTGAATACACATTTCCTGAGAATGTCATAGGGAAATTACACAGAATTTAAGAGCATAATATTTTCTACAAAAATAAAACATATATTATAAACGCTGTTTTCTATAAACATATACATAAATTTAAAGAATAATGACTAATATTTTCAAATTTTTATTTTATATTTTAGTTACCTAACTATGGGAAATACGTATTCCTGTATAAGCAATATTATGTATTTTTTTTTTTTTACTTTTTTTTTTTTCTGAAGCTGGAAACGGGGAGAGACAGTCAGACTGACTCCTGCATGCGCCGGACCGGGATCCACCCGGCACGCCCACCAGGGGGCGTTGCTCTGCCGCGACCAGAGCCACTCTAGCGCCTGGGGCAGAGGCCAAGGAGCCATCCCCAGCGCCCAGGCCATCTTTGCTCCAATGGAGCCTTGGCTATGGGAGGGGAAGAGAGAGACAGAGAGGAAGGAGGGGGTGGGGGTGGAGAAGCAAATGGGCGCTTCTCCTATGTGCCCTGGCCAGGAATCGAACCCGGGTCCCCCGCATGCCAGGCTGACGCTCTACCGCTGAGCCAACCGGCCAGGGCCAATATTATGTATTTTTGAAACAGTATTATTTGGAGGTTGTGGGTTCTTTATGCTTAACAAGTTAAAGATGTTTATCTTTGCAATATTTTTAAAAAGTATTTCATATTTAAGCCATCATAAACTCTATTTATAAAAATATTTTTTAATTTTGATATCTAATTTTCATTGCATATGAATTTTATCTGGAAAGTTTTAGTCTAAAATATTCAGTTCCCTCAAATTGAACAGTTTAACTTTTAGGAGGACTCTTTACAAGCAAAATCAAAGGGAAAAATAGAAAAATTATCTGCTGAAATTTGGCTCATGGCTTTTGAAAAGGAGCTATGTAAGCCAACCCCAAATTCTTCTATCATCTGCTGAAATAACAAGCATGTTTTTGCATATTGAATATTTTTATCCTGTATGTCAGGTTGTTAGCTTGTTTTTCCAGATCTCTAATTGAAACTGGCCCACAGAATCTCTGGTTAACTTAAGTCTAGTAAAAAAAAAAAAAAAAAAAAAAAAAATGAGTCTCTGTCCCCAGGCTGTTGAAAGGTCAATAAGAGTGACAGTTTCACCATCCCACTTGCAGATTTTCAGTTAAAAGTCAACTGATGTCAAGATTAAGTCAAAGTTGAGACCTTCTCATAATAAACAAATTGTCAAAACAGCAAAAATCCTGCACAGCTTAAAAAGAAAAAAACAAGGAGGCAAGCTTTGTGTCAATTTGAGGGCATGACTGAGCAAGTGAGGATGTCGAAAACCCAAGCTAGTGCTTTGTTATCCTAAAATTATTTTTTTATCTTAAAAGTTTGTTGTTCTTGCATACATGATTCTAGAGGGTGAAAGGGTGGGGGGAAATAGAGAGGGAGAGAGAGAGAGATAGAGAGAGAGAGATAGAGAGAGAGAGAGAAAGAAAATCTACACCTGTATGTTTTCATGGATTTTAATTACCTTGTTATTTTGGTATGTGTGTAAATGTAGAAGCAGTAGAAAGAGCTAGAAAAAGTAGTAAAAACAAATGGAAGAAACTTGGCAATAGAAAATAGCAAAAGCAAAAAGTAAGAGATGATATTAATGGGAGAAATGCCAACTAACAATTAAACTGATTTATTTTCAGGTATTCTTAATCAAAATTATTATTAGACATTATATCTCTAAAACATAGATATAATTTTCAAAGAAACTGAAAAATGATTTTAAATTAGTGGACCACATTATTAAGAAATAGTCTTTGGATCAATTTGTAGCGTTATGTTAGGTATCAAAAAAATTATACAATTGCATATGGAAACTTGAAGGTATATCCTGTAAAGTTGAGAATACCGTGAGGTGGGACATCTTGTACCATCACAAACCTATATAAATCAAAACAATGCAGAGCACGCAAAAGAGGATTTATAATGGTTCATTTGAAAAATATACCCCGGCCTGACCTGTGGTGGCACAGTGGATAAAGCGTCGACCTGGAATGCTGAGGCTGCCGGTTCGAAACCCTGGGCTTGCCTGGTCAAGGGCACATATGGGAGTTGATGCTTCTAGCTCCTCCCCCCTTCTCTCTCTCTGTCTCTCTCTCCTCTCTCTCCCTCTCTCTCTGTCTCTCTCTCCTCTCTAAAAATGAATAAATAAAATAAAAATAAAAAAATTAAAAAAAAAGCTTTAAAATTTAAAAAAAATCATTAAAAAAAAAAAAGAAAAAAGAAAAATATACCCCACCCTGTACACACTTAGTTTGTATTATGCACCAAGCTCCTTTCTAGGCTTTTGAAATAAATTAGAGAATAAAAGACAGAAATTTCCACCTTTATGTTATTTACATTCTTACAATAAGCAGGGAAATGATAAAGATTATGTAAAAATATAGATGGAGTAACAGAAATTTTAATATCGAGTATGTGAGTAGTATATGTGTGGGTACATATGTTATGAGTCTTGCAATTTTAAACTGATTAGAGTGTTCAAGGCAGAATTAAGAAATTATTTTTCCAAAGATCTGCAATAGTCTATTATGAGAATTTAATAATTTAGAAATCACAGTATGATTAACTTTAACATACATAAAAAAGAAGAATGAATTGAAAAGACTGGATAGTCAGATATTGTTAAATCAAACATGTTAAAATTAAAATATTATAGTAAATATTAATTGTAGATGGTGGTAGGTTCACTGTAAATATCTTTTACCTTTCCAGAATGTCTGAAAATTTTAAATAAAATGTTGGAAAAATATAGAAGAATTTACTTTACAGACATATATTTTATTTTACACATTTCTTCTTTTTCTATCTTTTTTTTTTTTCACACATCTTAGGCCTATACTCAAAAATTACATATGAAAAGTTATATCCATTCTCTGTTCTACTATTTTGACAATTATGTCCAGAAATCATGTTTACTTTTTTTTATCTCTTTGTATTCATAACTGTACATCTAAACATTACAATTTTATGTAAAAATACTGACTAAATTTCAGAACATGATGAAGCATAAGGGTAGCCTCAGATCAAGTCATACTAGAAGTTATATTACAATTAAGTTTGTATATATAAAAAAGAATATTACTTTAGAAATGCACCAATTATCTTGTAGAGTAATATCTGACAAACCACTGCCGAATTATTATTTGATTCCAAGAAATAAAATGATTTCAATTAGTCAAAATGTTACTGTTTAATTACAAAGAGATTTATTAAAATTTAATGTTTATTTTATTTTTTAATGAATTTTAGAGAGAGGAAAGGAGAAAGGGAGAGACAGGAACATCAATCAGTTCCTGTATGCGCCCCGACCAAGTTTTGAACCAGAAATGTCTGTGCTTCTGGATGGTACTCTAACCAACTGAGCTACCCAGTCAGGGAGAGAGATTTATTAAAATTTAAACTTACTTTACAGTTTACCAAATGATATCCTTAAAGTTACAGTACATATAAAATATTAAAAATTTTGTTTTTTTTTTGTAAAACAAAACAACAAAACTAAGCTCCCCTTTAAATAAAAAACTATTGTTTTTGTAGAGTAGGTTTCTAGAAGTGGAGTTTCTGAATCAGACATTATAGATACTTTTATGCTTCTTTCTAGACACACATAACTGAATTGCTTTCCTAAAAAATATCATTTTATATTCCCACCAACATGGAAATACCTGAGATGTATCAAAGAAACTTGTATACAGATTTTTTCAGAAATATTTATAATGCAAGAAAATATAAAACAAAGACATTATCTGACAGATATTCAGCTGTTATATACCTATATTGTGTAAAAAATTATTTATATAAATATATTAAACAAACTTTAAAATGATCATTTTAATATATTAAGTATATCATACATAATTAATTTTTTGAAAAGTATTTGACATGAAAGAAAAGCTAAATACTAAAACATATACTAGTAAATAAAATGGAAAAAATATATTGGTAACTTAAAAGGAATACACCAAAATGTTAATTTTGTATAAAATTGTTGATAATTCATTTTCATTATAGTATTTTTTTATTTGTAGAACTTATTCTAACAAAAATCACTGTTAAATTGCTAATGAGCTACCTATTTAGTAAATGAGAGCAGAATGAGTATTTATGATTATTTAGTGACAGGAAAATTAATCTATGCTCTATTTTGAAATAAAATGATTAGAAATACTTTGATGGTATTTCTATTTAAACTATATGCCAAGAACTTTCAGACCTCTTTGTCTCAAGGTCCAACTTAACTCCTAAATTGACCTTTGTCCCTCCTATGTACCGTCTTGCTATACTATCCAAGAATTCCTTCCTCTCAGTAGGCAGCCTTTCTGGAATGTCTCAATAAATTGCCTTCGCATCGATTTCAGGTACTCAGATCCAATTTCCAAGGAACTCAAGGTGGGAGATTCTGAGAGAAACGATACATATAATATATCTAAGGATTTTAAAAATTACCATTAGGTTTTTATATAACAATTGGTAACTACAGTGAATTTTCACTTTATCCACAACATCCAGGAGAATGCTTTGCCTGTAATTGTGTCTCTGCTAACGAACATCAGGAATGTGGTCTACTGTGTTAGTATAATTTTTCTAACTTTCCTAAATGTGTAATGTATTATTCATAGAACAAAACTTAAAATATAAGAAAACACACTTAATGGCTCTTCTAACTTAGGTTAAACATTCTGAGGTAGAACATGTTTTTAGTAAACAACATAGGATACATTCTCAAATATACTTTAAAATTTTTTTAATTGTGTTAATTGGGGTGACACTGGATAACATAATTAAACAGCTTTCAGGTGCACAATTCTAGAACACATACATGCTCATCTTTTAATAACAGCTAATATTCGCAGATTGAATTCCACAAATTGTTTGCATTTGAAAATCAATCTCAATTTTAAGACCAGGACAAGACACTGAGAAAAAAATAATGAGCTCCATATTTACACACCTCGAAACAAATGAGCAATCTCTGTAACCAGTGGGAAGCTTATAAAAAAACCATGCCATTTACTTTTGACATGTCAAAAATTAAAATGTACTTATGAGTTTTATTTTTAATACTGCAAGAGTAACTTAGTAAGAAAACCTCATTGTTATGCTTTCAACACTCAACTGAAGCCTGTAATGTCAAAGACCACATAGTTTGTCACAATGCTAGGAAATGCAACATAAAAGTAAGTGACAAGAAGGTCAAAAACATTTAAGAAATACCACAATCTGATTGTTTGAAAGACCTCATTTTACTCAGAAGAAGCAGCAAAACTTACCAGTGAACTATTACACTATTAACTCCTTAACAAAAACCTTACTAAATAATAGTTTCTGGAAAACTTTTCGGCTCTACATTCTTCTTTTCACACGGTGTGATCCTGTAGTCTATTTCACAGGACAATGCTCCACTGAATGCTGCCACCCTCTCAAATGGTGTGGTAGCTGTCAGTGATTTTCAAAGAAAGTTGAATAATATGTCCTTATCTTATTTTAATGTGTTCAAAACACATGGACCTTTTTGGTGTTAGGGACGGGTAAAGAATGTGACCATAACGTGCAGCGTGGTCCATGCTGTGAGGCCAAACAGCATGAAACCGCATGCTTCATTAGTGATTCTCCTCATAGCAGCTGGCCAATGAATCATGACAATGAATCAGAAATATTAGGGTGTTTTTTTCTCCTTTTTCTCACTTTCTGCATTCACAAGCAATTATGAACAGTTGGATTCCACCTTTTGGTGAGTAGTATTTCAATTCTCTGCTTTTAACTTTATAGGTTTCCATTCCGAAATCAGATGCTCTAACTCATGCATTTGTTACAGAACACAAACCCATTTGAAGATTTTGACCATCTTCCAGTAAAAAAAAAAAATGGTTGTTAGGAAATATACTTTTCAGTAGAAAAAGTCTCTCAATTGTTTTGAAGTAAGTCAAACCATTCTTATTAAAGACAAAATGAGTACCAGGCATTGTATGTCTTTCTCAAGACAACAAAGAAAGACTATAAATCAGAGGTGTATTTAATCCCATTTGTTGAGAGTTGTATTGCAATTCTTTCCCCAACTCCCATAGGAGCAAAGAGAACAGGCATTCAAATTAATTAATTTGATATACCTAAGAATCTTTTACATCATGTTATGCAATACTAGGAATTCTGGCATGGCATACATGTTTCTGAATGAACACCCTTCAATATCCTTTTCTCCTCATATGCAAGAAAGACTGCCTATCATAGAAAGGATGAAGCCTCATTGGACCAAAAATATAAATCCACTCATTAAAATTAACAGCTACTGTTAGTTGGAGTTCCATAAGGTAAGCTTGAATCATCACAATAGCCACTTTCTTTTTGTCTGTAGTGGCTCAGTGTCACCCTCCCTCCCCCAGCCAACAATGTTAACAAATTAGTTAACAGTGTATTTCATTTCAGAATAAAATTTAATTCCTACTTACTCTTTGACGGTACCTTTTAGACTCCCTGAATATGATTGAGGCAATTTGTATACTCAAATTGCTATGGCAGTTTAAAAAAATAAAATGATCTGTTTAAAAACAGATAAAGAACTAGCCAATCAACTATATATATATAACTGACTAGTGGAGCTTCTGCTGCAGGAAGAACAACTTATTTAAAGAATATCTGTAATTGTTTAAAAATAATTATCCTATGGTCTATGTTGTTTCTAAAGTGACATAAGCTTTGGAAATGCCAGTCTAAACATCTAGTAATATCTTTCAAAAAGAAAAATAAATTGAATGGCAATGTATTTTTAAATGGATTGAAAAATAAAATGAAAATACATCAGGATTATTACCTATTGTTCTAAAGTACTGGGTAATTTTACATATCATGTAATTAACAATGTGATGTTCTCTCTAAGCAGCAAACTCACTTTATACATTATTTTTTTGAGGCAATCATTTTATACAGTGAAGCAGAACTATTTATTTCACTCGAATAGTTATGATTTAGCTTTCATTTTTGTCAGCATTAACCTTTTTGCCTAGATGAATTTCTCAGGTTAATTACACAGAACCAGATTTTCCTTGTTCAAAATGCCATTGAAGTTTCTCAAATCATAAAACTTAGTACATTTCAGATGAAATCTATTAACAAGCCCTCTCAAATGTCTTCAGATTGTTTCAGTTCTTTCCTATTTTATACTAGCATCATGTGCAATCTCATATGATGTTCCTCATTCCTTTACTATAAACTGCTCTTTTCAAGGCCAGTGACTTGCAATATGACAAATTCGAAGGACATAAGCCTTTTTTCATCTTAGATGATCTATCCATGGCATTTAATGGAGCTTACCACACTTTCCTTCTTGACACATGTTTACTTCCTATCTTCTGTGACACCATAATATTGTCATTTTTAACTGCCTCAGAAGACATTTCTCTCAGCTGTATTCACTATTACTTGCTGGATTAGTGACACCCAGAAGTTGATTATATTCTGCTGCTGTTAGTCTTTAGCCTCTATCAGAGAACACCCTGTAGTCATATAACTCTATATAATATCTACATACAGGTGCCTTTACATTTATAACCTTAGTGAGATGAGTTTCCTGAACTCCAGACTCATACGTCCAATGGCTTACTTGACATCTCTATGTTGTCATCTCATACATTTCTTAAATGGAACATGTCTAAAAGAGAATTCCCAACTCTTAACTCTGGCCTTAACACAGCCCACCAAATGGCTCAAGCAAAAACTTAAAATTTACTCTTGTTCTTCTTTATCTCTAACATCTCATGTCATATTTATCTTGTAGAATTATCAGGTCTATCTTCAAAATATAAACATATGTATCCAATGATTTTCCTTTTTTAACTGCTAGCATTTTAGTCAAATCATTGTTTAATATTGCCTAAACCAAAGCTATACTCATCTGATTTTTCTATATCCATATTTCCTTTCTATAAATCAGTTTATTTATGGAAGCCAAGTTTGTAGCTGCCTTGATAAAAAATATTCCAATGTCTTTAATATCATCAGAATTAATCCAGGTTTAGTTATATGCTTACAATGTTTTACATTATCTTGACCCCTGGATAATTATCTGCCATTTTAATTAACATTCTCCTGCATATTACTATTCCTCAAACATAACATCTTTCTAATGCTTTGATACCTCAAACTCATTTTGTCTTTTTATATTTAAGAATCTAATACCCAAAATATACAAAGAACTCATAAAACTTAACAACAAACAAACAAACAATCCAATAAAAAATGGGAAGAGGACATGAACAGACACTTCTCCCAGGAAGAAATACAAATGGCCAACAGATATATGAAAAGATGCTCATCTTCATTAGTTATTAGAGAAATGCAAATCAAAACTACAATGAGATACCACCTCACACCTGTTAGATTAGCTATTATCAACAAGACAGGTAATAGCAAATGTTGGAGAGGCTGTGGAGAAAAAGGAACCCTCATTCACTGTTGGTGGGAATGTAAAGTAGTACAACCATTATGGAAGAAAGTATGGTGGTTCCTCAAAAAACTGAAAATAGAACTACCTTATGACCCAGCAATCCCTCTACTGGGTATATACCCTCAAAACTCAGAAACATTGATACGTAAAGACACATGTAGCCCCATGTTCATTGCAGCACTGTTCACAGTGGCCAAGACATGGAAACAACCAAAAAGCCCGTCAATAGAAGACTGGATAAAGAAGATGTGGCGCATATACACTATGGAATACTACTCAGCCATAAGAAATGATGACATCGGATCATGTACAACAAAATGGTGGGATCTTGATAACATTATACAGAGTGAAATAAGTAAATCAGAAAAAACCAAGAACTACATGATTCCATACATTGGTGGGACATAAAAACGAGACTAAGAGACGTGGACAAGAGTGGGGGTATGGGGGAGGGGGGCTCAGGAGGGGAGGAGCGAGAGGGGAAGGGGGAGGGGCACAAAGAAAACTAGATAGAGGGTGACAGAGTACAATCTGACTTTGGGTGATGGGTATGCAACATAATTGAATGACAAGATAACCTGGACATGTTTTCTTTGAATATGTGTACCCTGATTTATTGATGTCACCCCATTAACATTAATAAAATTTTATTTATAAAAAAAAGAATCTCAAATCCCTCTGCCTAATATTCTCTTCATATATGACTTGTTATTTATGACCTAGCTTAAATCACCTTTTCAAATGATATTATATTCACTCATTTTGTTCTGTATATTATGCTACAATTATTGGGATTCACAATTTTTCTTCTTTTTCCCCCAACTTTTTTATTACCTGTGTCTCCCCATTAAAATCTAAACCATATCCTAACAGGAAACATGTCTATTTCTCAACTCTATCCTTAGTCCTAGGAAAATAATGGATTAGTAGTATGTGTCCAATAAATATTGATTTCATACTGGATAAATATAGTACTTTATTATTTCTTTTATTATACACAAACAGAAAATCATTTTTTAAAAAAGGCTAGCAGTCCTGTGTATTAATCCTTTTTCTAATAATGACTGGCTTTTTTCTCATAAATGTGTGTAAATCTCTTTCTTTCTCTGTGCCTCAGTTTTCCTGAGGGATTTGACTAAATCAGATCTAAGCTCCTTTCCAATGATTCTGTTTCAATGATTGAAGGGGCCTATAAACTATAATATTATATTTATTTTATATTTTATTTCATTTCTCTTCTTTACATTTGAGCTACAACAAAAAACTTTATCACCTTAGAAAGTTTGAGGAAGTCTGTACCGAGATAAGATATACAGTACCTGTAACTTTTATTCTTGGTTTTCCTTTTAGTTCAATTCAGTTTCTGCTATATTCTAGACATGCTGATGTTTAAAATTATTCATGTTATTATAACTGTGGAATTATTCTTGTCTTTCCATTCTACAATATTTTCTTAATAGTTCTACTACTTTTCCCATAGTCCCTCTCTCAACAATTTCAAATAGACTTTCAAAGATTTTGCTTAAAAATACAAATGGAAATGTACTTTTATTGTGTACACAAGAAGAAACTGATGTGATGAGGTGATGGAAGATGAGTCTACTGTGTGAGAACTTTTCTACTTCGGGCCATTTTAGTTCTCAATAAAGAAATTATTTCTTTCTAAAGCTGGATACTTTCTTATCTTTGTATCATTTATTTTTTAATTCACATCTTGTTAAAAGATATTCAAATAAAATAAGCTCTTTTGTTTATACAATCCTGGTCCCTGTTTGCATTAGGTTCAGTTCTATTGAGTACATTACTAAGTAGGGCTTGCAACCTTGAGGCAGGACAATCAGCAATGTTATTGTCACTCTATTCTAAATGTCTGGTTTGCCACAGCCCTCTTAGAGCTATTTCTTATTAAAAGTTACAGTCAGGAAACTTTTTTTTTGTAGCAAAATATTCATCAGACCAACTATGATTCACTAGCAATAAGCATTTCATGTTATGTCTGCAATCATTATCAAAAGACTTGATTTAGACACGTGGAGGGAGCATCTTTTGGTTTTTTAGTTGCCAATTCAGTCATCTCCACTCCCTGATGTTAATCACCACCATAGCATCCGATTAAGAAATAGAAGCAAAAATAATATATGTATCTCCTACAGAGGAATATATGTATATTCTACAGAGATATAAATTGAATACTAATACACTAGGAAAGAAATTTTGCTTTATATTTATGTCCTCCTGTCTAAGGGAAATGAATTTCATTTAAAGTACTTGACTTATGATCTTTTAAAATGTATTTCACAATCAAGATTCTTATTTATTTTGTATACTGTTTGACATTTTTTTATTTTAATTATTGATTTCATAGAGAGAGGAGACAGAGGGGCGGGGGAGCAAAAATGATTAATTCATAGCTGCTTCACTTTAGTTGTTCATTGATTGCTTGTTGTATGTGCCTTGACCAGGCAAGCCCAAGGCTTTGAACTGGCAATCTCAGCATTCCAGGTTGACACTCTATCCATTGTGCCACCACTGGCCAGCCTGTGTGCTGTTTGACTTTTTAAAATACTCTCACACAATTATAAATGCTAATGTAATAAAAATAATAATATATAGAAACCCTTATATATTAATTCTTCAATGCAAATTCTTAGGTTTCTATTGAACATAGATTTAAGTGTACCTATTACACTCTTCTCTGTGCTCATAAACATACATAAAGACATACACACAGTTTTATTTTAAATGATATGCTTAAATACATATATGTGCATTTATTTTTCCTACTAAGTATCTTTGACCTATGTCCTTACCAAAACTTAGCAATTTAAGCATATTAAAATAGATACATTCTCTATAATATGTATTATGTCCTTTATCATTACTTTGTTTATGAACATTCAAGAGGTTAAACAGGTTTTGAAATTATAATTTTTTTTCTTGATAGCAATTCACTGGCATCTTTTTATTTATGATGTTTTTCATTTGTTTTTGTACTTCTATGTATTTGGAGGCAAAATATTGAACTATTATTTTTTAAAAGTCTGTGTTTTAAATATAAAGAGGTTCTCCCATATTTTTTCCAAATAAGTTTTACCAATGCTTTTTAACAGTAGAATGTATGAAGTTACCTACTGCCCATAATATCACTATTTCAGTGAAAAGCAAATAACTCATTGATACTTTAATTTGCATTCACCAATTAGTATCTGGGTATGGTAAGTCTTCTATATATGTATACTTTATAGTAATATTACTATTAATGATTCTATTTATATTATTTGTGCTTTCTAAATCTTCATATGCACTTAGAATTTTTGGTATCACCCTTTACTTCTCCAGTTATTTATATACAGACCTAAGCTCTTATTTATTGAAAGTACATTTATTAAAGCTAAAGATAATGAAACAAGGAAGAGTCTAGAATAGAAGCAGCAACAGGAGAACCTAAGCAGAGCTGCTCTGATTCTCTAAAACTGTTATAGGAAAGAAATGAGCCTGGGCAGGGTTGCTCTGGCTCACTGAGAAGTCAGAGAAGAGGGGGCCTGGAGACAGGTTCAGGGGCTTAGCCAGTAATCACTTTTGATGATTAGAACTTTATAGAAAGACGTATCATGTGGCACAAAATGCTCTTCTTATATCTCACACTTCTGGGTTTCTTACTTAATATGAGTCAGAGCAAATTAATTTGTGTAATACCATTGCTATTGTCATTCTGGATTATCTAATATTTCTAGTTCAAGAACACAGACATTTGTACTGAGTGATTTTTAATACTAAGTGTTCTTGACATAACACACTTTTAGAATGTGAACCAGGTGAATATAAAATAAGCCACAGAAGTCATGATAAAGATGGCTTCAATAATGGCAATAATAGTGAGCATATATAGAAATGAAACAAATTTTACTGTTTTACCAATCCCTTCAAAATTAAATTTTGATTTACGATGTATAAATGAGTAATGTACACTAAAAGAAGTGCCTTTTTAAAATATGATATAAAATAGATACCTAGAACTTTGTAAAACTATGTCTAGGAATATCTGTGTATCCAATATACAATTAAAAAATAAAATAAAATATCACTAATCAATTTAAGATAATGGTTTACTCTTTGTTCATTACATAAGCTCCTTTTGACAGAAATAATTGTTTCTTACTCCAGTACATTTCCATTTAATAAATTCAAGTATATTTCTTTAAAACTATTTTTCATGTCTTGAATATTATTTTAGATTTTATAGTTCCTTCTATAAAATTTTCTCTGCATTATATAGTAGACATGAAGTGCTAGACAGAAGACTACAAACATCCACTCTACTACACCTTGCAAAATATTTAGTTCCTGTAATTTATTCTACCATATAAAAATTAAAATTATATTTGTATTCAAATACTCTGGATTTTATTAATGTATTATATTTATTAATTACATTATGTAATGACTTACCTTTCAATATTAAAATCTCAAGGAATATTAATTTTTCTTCCCTTTTCTGGATTTTATTGTATTTTAATAGTATTTTAGTAGTTTTATTTATATTTAATAAACCATTTTGTGAATTGTCTTCCAAAATAATTTTATAAATTTTTGTTAATATTGCTAATAGAAATTTAAAGCTGATAGCACTTTTAGCTAATTATGGCTAGTAAAATAATGATTTTATATCTTGATTTTTTGTATAATGTCATCAAATTATTTTTAATAATTTTTAATGAGTAACCATGGTTTTATAATGTCTTTTTTATTTTTAATGTTCATTGTACCTATTATTAATAAATTAATTTATGTAGCTATATGGACAGTGTAATTTAAAATTATCAATACAAAATAAATGGTAATAAAAACTTTACTTAGTAGGCAATTGATATACTTATTGCCTTGATTTGTTCTTAATAAAACTGAGGTCAATATTTATTTGGTAAAATTAGTTTTATTCTCAAAATGTGGAAAATGCACATTAAAAACTCTAAAAATTAAACATTACAACTAGATTAAAATGATATGGCATACTGTTCTAGAATGCCCTTAAAGAAATATTAAGAGGTTTTGAATGTAATAAATAAAAATAATAAATAAAATAAACTGATTTATTTACAAGGGGAAAAATGAAGACCATAAAAATGTCATTGTAAATGGACTGTGGTTTTAATATATTAGTTTAGATCTTTTCCAAAGAATTAATATTTCAGAAAATGAAAAAGAACTCAACATTTTACTGAGGAGTTTAAAAATACAATTGTTAATGTGTTTTTTTTTGTTTTGTTTTGTTTTGTTTTGTATTTTGCTGAAGCTAGAAACCAGGAGAGACAGACAGACTCTCACATGCGCCTGATCGGGATCCACCCGGCACGCCCACCAGGGGGTGATGCTCTGCCCATCCGGGGCCTCGCTCTGCCGCGACCAGAGCCTCTCTAGCACCTGGGGCAGAGGCCAAGGAGCCATCCCCAGCGCTCGGGCCATCTTTCCTCCAATGGAGCCTCGGCTGCGGGAGGGGAAGAGAGAGACAGAGAGGAAGGAGAGGGGGAGGGGTGGAGAAGCAAATGGGCACTTCTCCTGTGTGCCCGGGGCCTTCTACAATCCAGGCCGATGCTCTACCACTGAGCCAACCGGCCAGGGCCCAATTGTTAATGTTTTTATTCTGAGCTATGCTTGTTAATAAGTATATGCTAACTTTCAAAATAAATTATTTTTAAAAATTTCTTCAACATAAAAATAATTTTAATAGGAATTGAGTATTGTTTCAGTTTTTTCTAAGTATGACTGAGTAGGTAAAACTACTTTTTCTGTTTACTTTGAAAGGTAAATTTTTAGTAAACTTGTGCATTAGCATTTTTTTCCATTTAAATTTTTTCGCTTGAGCCTGACCAGGCGGTGGTGCAGTGGATAGAGCGTCGGACTGGGATGCCGAGGACCCAGATTCGAGACCCCAAGGTCGGCAGCTTGAGCACAGGCTCATCTGGCTTGAGCAAAAAGCTCACCATCTTGGACCCAAGGTCGCTGGCTCGAGTAAGGGGTTAGTCGGTCTGCTGAAGGCCCGCTGTCAAGGCACATATGAGAAAGCAATCAATGAACAACTAACTGTTGCAATGAAAAACTGATGATTGATGCCTCTCATCTCTCTCTCTGTTCCTGTCTGTCTGTCTGACCCTATCTATCCCTCTCTCTGACTCTCTCTCTGTCCCTGTAAAAAAATAATAATAAAACAAATAAATAAATAAAATTTTTCGCTTGAATTCTGACTTTACCAATGCCAATGTTACAAGTTTCACTTACTTTTTATATCGTGTGCTGCCATTTGACTATTTCCTTAAAGATTCACTCACCAGCCATCCTTCTTTTCCCTCCTCTCTGTTGACTATTTTCCAAGCTCCCTTCCAATTATACAGTATAGTTAACATTATTATGGGGCAGTGTTAGGACCCAATTCACCCACCCAAGACTCTGCCTTAGAAAAAAGCTCTCCTTACTTTAATGCAAAATACTTGCTGCTTGAAATTTTTAGATAAAAATATTTTTTACTGAAAAATAGTGAGATATTTTTTATATACAGAGATTATATAATTCAGCATTATAATTAGTTGTATTCTAAACTACTTGTCGTTCCATCCACTTTTTCATATTTTTATATGTATATTGTTTTGAAAAGACCTTTTACAATGATATTATTATTCATTTATTTATTCTATCCTTGAGTTCATTAAGCCCAATAAGAAAAGAAGCCTGGTGTCTCTTGTCTACTGCTTAGTCTCCAGTGCTAAAAGTTCTGCTTGACAAATTGAAATCACTCAATAAGATTTTGTTCAATTAATGAATTAAATATTGCTGGTATTCATTATCTACTTTATATCCATAAGAAGAAAATTTTTCTACAAGGAGCATTCCTATACATTGTAAATGTGATCATTCTTTTAATTCTATTCTCTTTATCTGATAATTCATAAAGTTTAACATTTTTATATTATTGCTAGTTATCTTGAATATACACTCTATATTTCTTCTTTGCTTTTTACTTGTGATTTCTATTAAAAAAATTGTGTGTTTGTGTGTGTGGCTGAGAATCTGTTTGTGTGAGATACCTTACAATTTAATGTCCAGTATGATGACTTTTTCTTCAAATCCCCTATTAAAAATATTAAAGTCCAATGAATATGAACCTTTTGTTGAACCTGAAGCTTATCTCATTTATGGCCCTCTTTAAGAAAAATAATGAAAATTCATTACAACAAAATTTTTAGCGTTCTTAAGATATCAGTGCTATATGCTCATATATCTTTAGAATTCTTAATCTGATTATATGAATTTCTTTTTCTTCTACTCAGTGGATAATCCTTCATAATAACCCCTCCTTTCTCTCTTTCTATTTTTTCAATTTATGTGGTATTTATTTGTTTGTTTCCTAGGACTAGAAACCATTCTCTGCTTGCTAATGATTTTTGGTAAAACGCCCTTACCTTCTTCCTCAGGCAGAAACCTCTTGTAAAAGAAGTAACACATATATTTGCAGAGATATTTTCCTGGTAGCAATCCATGCATTTCTTCAAGGTGTGGAAATGGCAGTTTCTCCTGGAAGAAACAATAGTTTTCTCAGGGTTTATGACTTGAAATGAACTACTTTTTTTGGACCAGAATGTGTCTTCTGGTCAACACTGCACATTACTTTTCTAAGAGTGGTAACTGAAAATTTTTTAATACAATGTTTTAAAAAAAACTAAATAAGGCCAAGCCAATTGGTTCAGTGAATAGAGTATTGACCTGGGTGTATGGATGTCCCTAGTTCAATCCCAGTCAGGGCACATAAGAGAAGCGACCATCTGCTTCTCTCCCCATCCTTCTCCCTCTTCTCTTTCTCTTCCCTTCCTCCAGCCAGTGACTCAGTTGGTCCCAGCACATTAGCCTCAAGTGCTAAAAATAGCTCAGCTGATCCTAGCATTGATACCACACGTGTGGCCAGGTAGACCCCGGTCAGGGTACATGAGGGAGTCTGTCTCACAATCTCCTTTTAATTAAAAAACAAAAACAACAACAACAACAAAAACACTTAAATAAAATAAACAATAAAGCCGGAATAAAGTGTTACTCCCTAAATTTTCATATTCCTTTTTTATCTATAGAAGCTAACAATGATTGCTATACCATAATGGGCTTAGATAAATATTACATATCCATATATCATAACAGAGTCAGTTTTAGAAAGGGAAATATCTTAATACCCTGGGAGCAGCTTCTATTATCTACTTGGCCTTTAAATGTACATAGTCTTTCTATTCTATTTTTTTTTCATCTTCATAAACATCGCCTAATTTCCATTTAGTCCTAGAAACAATGTATCCAATATGATCATGATTTTTAAATGTTTTTAAGAATTACATTTATAAGGGTAACATTGATTAGTATTATGTAAATTTCAGGTGTAAGATTGATTATGTTTTTTGTTATGGTATGAATTTAGTAAACCTCAATGAGAAACTCCCTTTTAACACTTAGAATATTTGTAGAAACATAAACTCTCAAACCCATTTTCTAGAATATTGTTATAAAATAAATAAAATGACTAGCATCATATATATCATAAAACAAATTTACAATTAAATTCAGAAACACATGTGAATTATTTTATTATCACCTTCACATGATAAACATCTACTATTAAATGTCTTTGGTTTGATAATAGTATTCAACATATAGATAAATATGTTTTCTGTTTTTAAGAAAATGTGTTAAAGCAATTAAGTATAAAGTATTATGCCATGTATGTGCAACTTATTTTCAAGTGATTCAGAAAAAAAAGAAAGAAATGATAAATAAAAAGAAAGATAGAAAAAGCAAATATGGCAAAATGTTTAAAAATAATGAATTTTAGTGAAGATTATGCTGGTGTTCATTGTTCTTCCTTCAAAGATTCTTCAAGGTGAAATCTTTCACAATGATTAGCTGGAAAGTAAATATTTGTACCTTGACATTTGCCTATCATTAGCTAACATTGTTGTGTAATGTGAAAGCTTTAACTTTAACTTGAAACATGATTTCAGTCCTTCAACAGATATTACATTATTAAGTAATTGGTCCTGGGAGCTATGTTAGATCCATTGAATATAACAATGATAAAAATCAAACATGTTCATTTTTCTTATAAAGTGTATTGGTACACAAAGACATTCAGTAACCATACAAATACATATTCATTGTAGATAAATACTATAAAACAGAAGCTTTCTGTTGTGAGAGAATGGAAAATGGAGGTTGTATTAATTTGAAGTTTCATTAATGCTATTCTAAGATAATTGCATTTGAACTTAAATAAAAAGGATCAAGAGATATAGACAAGAGCTAAGTAATTTTCTGGTGGTTCATACATTTCCAGATAAAAGGACATGTGCAAAGGCTCTGTGGCAAGTGTTAGTGTGGTTTATCCCCTTGAGGGCATTATGAGGAATGAAAAAAGTCAGAGGCAAAAGAAAAATAGCATGTCATCCTTTTTTTTATGAAACATGAAATAAAATAATACATTTTTTAAAATGAGGTAAAAGCTCACAGATACAGAGAACAGATCAGTGATGGGGCATTGGAGTCAGCTGCTTTTTTGTGCTGTAGTTTAAATAAATTGAAGGTTTTTAAAAAATTAAAAAATTAATAGGAATAAAAAGTAAAAAAAAAAAAGTGCAGGGGGGAAGTTAAGTGGTTTACCAGCCTTTACATAATTTGACTGGAATGTGAAGGAATAACTGATGGGAGTTAAGATGATGTCTGTGGAGAGTGGTTGGGAGGCCACCATGGTATTTTCAGAGCTGAGAGAGAGGACGAAAATGTCCTAAAACAATTGGTGATGTCGTCAGTGAGGGTGGGCAAATGTGGTAAGACAAAGTGATAGAGTAGATGTAGCAAGCAGAGAAGAAAGAGATGTGAAAGGTGACGGCTATATTCCAGCCTAAGGAACTGGTTGCCTGGTGGTGTCATGTGTCAAAATAAGTAAAATTTGAAGAAGACTGACTTTAGGAAATTTTGAATAAACATGTTTGCAACAACCACCAAATGGATATGTTGAGAGCCATGTCCGAATAAGTGTTCACAATCCTCAGGATATCCGTCTGAGCTGGAGATATTCTTTTGGGATGCATGAGTACTGAAACTTGAATGCAAAAAGTTGAATTTCATTTTAAATTCTGATTTTGAGACTTTGGTGGATGTGTGAAATTGGAAGTGGCATTATCTTCTCTGTTCCAAATATTATTTATCACTAAAATAGGGACTTGCAGTTATATATTAACTAAACCTGCTTAATTATTACTATTGTTGTTTATAAGACAGAGCATGTATTTATAAAGCAAACAAAATGACAGGATATTTTTTAGTTTTGTTTTTTTTTCTGAATACAATGTCAATCAATGATCAGAGAAGAGTGAATAATTTTTTATAGTAAATTTCTTGAAGGAATTATTAGAATCTGATTTTTGTGTGCCATTTGCTCTAAGGGTGAGGTGATTGTCTATCTCCCCAACTCATGCTAACAGAAACAATGTCACACTCAAAAATGAGCCATGAACTTCAACAACACATTTCTTTTTCTTTCTAGATCTAGCATGGGAACAAACAAGGCAAAGCAAATAAAGTTTTGAAAATTATTGTTTAATTGTTCATAAACTTTTCAGGTGACTTTTTAAATGTTATTTCCTGGTCTATTTACTCTTGGTTAAATATAATTTGAACACACTTGGTTTTCCTATCTCTTTGCATATTAAAAAAATAATTGTTACGTAGAAGAAAGGATTTACAGAATAAAAGACACAAAGCGCTGATGAAGGAAGCCCTGTGTGCTGTTTGATTTGGAAGAAACAGTAAAAAAAAATGTATAGAGAGACAGCAGTTTGGGGCCAGCTTGTGAATGTATAATAGCTATATATGACTTATTATGCTTAGACGATCTCTGTAAAACAGGTTTAACACATGTTTGAACCTGTAATCTAAACTGCTCTTGTTTGGTGAGTGTTAAATCTTGGTATTTCTTAGGAGAAGAAAACAATGTATTTGATTTTCCCGTTCTCAATCTTGTGAAACCCTCCAGTTCGTTTCACATTTTACACTTAGGCAAACCAGTGTAATTAACACCACACATTTATTCTTATTTCATTAATGACATTTACACCTGCACTATTAGAAAATGTGCTAATGTTTTATTTATGATTTTTTATAGCCTTGCTTATTGCCATTCATACCATTCACATTTAACAAAGACAGAAACTAATAAAAGCCAGGTATCTGGTATTATTTATCCTTGTCCCTGGCATGATAACAACTTTAATAAAAAAAAGAATAAAAACTTAGACAGTAGTAATTACTCCAATCCCATTTCCCTCACAATGCAGATGAGGTAAAATGCTATGTCCTTTATATATTCACATCACAGTGAAAAATACACAATGCTGTCACTAAGCATAAGTCAGGCTGAACAAATGGGTTTTTAATTTGCACTAGAAAATACAGTCAATGCACTGTACCTGATCTTACATGGAAGGACATTACAAAGACATATGAAAGGTTAAAGCATGTAAAATAGTGGACTCAAGGATGTTTGATAGGGTAAAAAGGTAAGATGAAGCAATATAAAAACACACCAATACATCAACCAAGATGTATTTCCATAGCAAGAATACTTTGCTATGAAAATCCATGCTAGGAAAAGGGCATTACAAGTACAAATTAAATGCCGATTACTATACTTAAAAGGAGGCAACAACAAGCCCTAAAGAGATTAATGATTTAGATTAAGGGACAAACCTGAAATAGCAGGATGGTTAAGAGTGTGTAGTTGAAAATCGGGATGAATGATTATTACGACAATTAATCTGTTGAATCTGATTGAGGGCAGTCACAAAAAAAAAAAGGAAAGAGCTTTTAACATATGAGCCTATCCTGTTTGTGACAACTGTCTATAAATCAATGATGCATGAAAAAGAGCTTTTTAGAAAACTAAATAAAACTAAAGTGTTTAGATTGGAGCTGTTTAAAATGCTATCGTAACTTTAAGACAGATTTACTATCACTATATTATGCTTGAATATGCTCTTCAAAAAAATGTGTTGCTTACAAAGGCAAACTTAAGAAACTTTTTTTAAATTTTAGTTTTTTTCTCACATTATTTTCTTGATCTTAGGACATTTTGACCTAACACATTTTGACTTGGATACAACATGTAAGTTCAATAAATGTAATACTAATGTGGATAAGGCAATATGTGTTATCATATAACAGTTACCTTGAGATGGGTATAATTATTTATATAAACAGATGACAGATGGATTCAGAGACTTTAGTGTTGCTCATTAAATGCCATGAAATTGTTTTAATCCAGATTTCTGACTTCAAGTTCAATGCTCTTTTACTTTACTCACAATTACCTTTTGAATGGGCTGAATTATGGGTTGAATTCTGTACTCCAAATTCAATGTTGAAGTCCTAAATCACCACATCTCAGAATATAACTCTATTAGCATAACTGAATTTTCAAGAAATAATTGAGTTAGAATGTGGCTGTTAGTGTGGGTCCTAATGCAATATGACTGATGTCTGTAATGAAGAGTAAATTTGTACACACAAAAAGACACCTTGGATGCTCAAGCATTAAGGAAAGACCATGTGAAGACACAGTGAAAAGAAGGCTATCTTCCCATCAAGGAGAGAGGCTGACAGATGAAACAAAACCTGCTGACACCTTGATCTTGGACTTGAAGCTTCTAGAACTGTGAGAAAAGAAATTTCTTTTGCTTAAGCCACACAGTCTGTGGTACGTATATTGTTTTGACAGCCCTAGCAAACTAATATACCTTCTGATTTTGGGAGAATATTAAACATTTTTAAATATTATTGTACTCATACTTTTTATTTTTAGTGTTAAGATAATAAGAGAAAGACACAAAAAATAGTTTGAAATCCCACTGATTATGATTGACTCTGAGCTCTTACTATCCGATTGCCGATGGTTAAAGAAGTCACCTTTATAAGCTTTTGCTTTTATAATTTAAAAGAAATTGATAATATATTATACATATATAAGACTATGGTTTGTGTGTGTTTGTGTCCATCTATATATACACACATACATACACATATATATATTCAGAGTTTTAAAAGCATAACTGACAAAATATGTCTTTGTCTCCTGGAGTATGTAGTCTCACCAGCAGTCTTTAGTCGGGCAACGACATCTAAAGGAATGATTCTAAGGAAAGGAGTGGAGATGCTATTTTAGTTCAATTGTAGGGATGAGAAACCTTTACATAGACCTTAACCTTATCCTTCTTATCTACCTTATCATTATACTGCTCTATTGGGAAGATAAATATTATTTATACCATTTTATGAATAATATATATCTATTATGTCAGCGAGTGGAGCTGATGTATTTCTTTCTTTAGAAATAAGCTCTGTCCTACTAGGAGTGCACCACAGTGATGTGGGTGGCTTGCTCCCCTGCCTTGTTTACTCTGACCATGAGAGTTTTCTGTCACAGTCTCTGAATATGAAATAAGACACCTGAGACATTGTTTAGTCTCAATTCATCTGCAGGGACTAATTTCTTTCTTTCTTGACAGTGGATAAGACTTTTAAGATATAAAACAACCTAGAATTCCAATGATTTTTCTTTCCTAAAGAAAATTGTGTCAGAGTGGGAGAAGGGGAAGAGAAACCACAACTATGACAAAAGCTTTCTTTAAACACAAAAAAAATCTTTTAGTGACAAAAGTAGAATGAGACAGATTAAATAAAATAGCCCAATAAAGAAATATGGTGGTTACAGGGGGTGGGGGGAGGGAAGGAGAGAGAGGGGGAGGGGGAGGGGCACAAAGAAAACTAGATAGAAAGTGACGGAGGACAATCTGACTTTGGGTGATGGGTATGCAACAGAATTGAATGACAAGATAACCTAGACATGTTTTCTTTGAATATATGTACCCTGATTTATTGATGTCACCCCATTAAAATTAATAAAAAAAATAATCTGCCTCAATTTATTAAAATATAATAGCACAGTTAACACAGATGAGTATCCTGAAAGAACCCAATGACTTGACCAATCCACCTCAAGGCAACTCCATGGTAATACAGTGTTCTTATTTCCAAAACAGAAAGTACAAAAAATGACCTATGAACACAACATGAGTTATAAATTTATGAGAAACCATAATACATTACAAACACTAGTTATTCAAGATAAGAATATTAGTAGTTTTAATGAGATTTTTATGATCCTGACCTCTCTTGTATTCCTTTAGAAACATTAAACTCATAAGCTATTTGTAGACTTTGAAACTCAGAGAGGAGGTTAAAGCCAATTATCTGATTAATTAAAACTGTACAAATATTTCTGTGAAAATTCAGTTGGCATTTATTAACTCAACATATAAGACAATGACATTTTATCAATAATCAAAGAGCTAAATTCAAACAAAAGATTTGTGTTGCCCTTGTGGTATTCCTATAAAACTCTTAAGTTTATACATCCATATATATATATATATATATATATATATATATATATATATATATATATATTTCACTTATGAAAAATAATATGTAGGGCCCTGGCCAGTTGGCTCAGTGGTAGAGCGTCGGCCTGGCGTGCAGGGAGTCCCGGGTTTGATTCCCGGCCAGGGCACACAGGAGAAGCGCCCATCTGCTTCTTCACCCCTACCCCTCTCCTTTCTCTCTGTCTCTCTTTTCCCCTCCCACAGCCGAGGCTCCACTGGAGCAAAGATGGCCCCAGGCACTGAGGATGGCTCTGTGGCCTCTGCCTCAGGCGCTAGGATGGCTCTGGATGCAACGGAGCGATAACCCAGAGGAGCAGAGCATCACCCCCTGGTGGGCGTGTAGGGTGGATCCTAGTTGAGCTCATGTGGGAGTCTGTCTGACTGCCTCCCAGTTTCCAGCTTTGGAAAAAGGCAAAAAAAAAAAAATGATATGTAAAACATTATTGAAGTCTTTTTGAATAAGGAAAATAATTTTATTTACTATTTTAAATATAGAAATACATAGAAACCTGTTTGCAAAACATTTTTCAAACTATATTAAAAATATAAAGCTCTCCTTTAATTATAAGACAAACAAATACTAAAAGGGTGATATCTCAAGATTATCTTATAAGGCAGTTAAAACTAGATACTTGGTAAAACAATGTCAAGATAACAAAGAATAATCTTACAATATTTCATTTTTTGATACATAATATAAGTTGCAACTATGCTTTTTGTATAAACTTTTAAACTCTTTTATATTAAGTGCTGATAAAATAAAAATTTCCAGTTAAAATGACACCATCTTAGGCCCTGGCCGGTTGGCTCAGTGGTAGAGCATCGGCCTAGCGTGCGGAGAACCCGGGTTCAATTCCCAGCCAGGGCACATAGGAGAAGCGCCCATTTGCTTCTCCACCCCTCCGCCGCGCTTTCCTCTCTGTCTCTCTCTTCCCCTCCCGCAGCCAAGGCTCCATTGGAGCAAAGATGGCCCGGGCGCTGGGGATGGCTCTGTGGCCTCTGCCTCAGGCGCTAGAGTGGCTCTGGTCACAACATGGCGACGCCCAGGATGGGCAGAGCATCGCCCCCTGGTGGGCAGAGCGTCGCCCCTGGTGGGCGTGCCGGGTGGATCCCGGTCGGGCGAATGCGGGAGTCTGTCAGACTGTCTCCCCCTGTTTCCAGCTTCAGAAAAATGAAAAAAAAAAAAAATGACACCATCTTAATAAATTAAGAATGCCCTGTTATGAAACAATGTCATTACTTTTTTTCTAATAAGAAAAAGTGAAAATTTTAGATGTAATAATTCTAAAATTAAGATAAAGTTATGGTATATAAAATATAGTTGATATCCTTATAATATATTCTCCAGTTGAATAAAAATAAGATATATCCAATAAAAGTTTACGTTAGACCTTATATGTGTTTGATTATAATAACATTTCATCTTCTAAGAGCTTTGGGATACAGAGTATCTGCAAAATATGTGTATCTTTTGTAAATATTAAAAATCAAAAGTTTATACTTATATATCAGTGAATATAGCTTTTAAATAAATATATGTTGACCAGTGGGATACAGCAGACTGAATGACCTCTTGCTCAAGCCAGTGACCTTGAGCTTAAGCTGGTGAGCCTTGCTCAAACCATATGAGCCCGTGCTCAAGCCAGTGACCTCGAGGTATCGAACCTAGGTTCTCCATGTCCCAGTCTGACGCTCTATCCACTACACCACCGCTTGGTCAGGTGACAATGAATTTAATTCACTGGAAGACCTAAGAATGTACCAAAACTCCAGTATTAATGCTCATTAATTCCCATAAAGATTCACATTGGCTTTTAACAATTTCTCCAGATCTATACACCTTGAAGGCAAATCATCCAGGATGTCACAACCTGACCAAATATTCTGAAACAATACTTTGTGTCTCCTGAGTCAACTATCATAATTCTCCTCTACCTAAACACACAGCCTCACTAAAAGCCCTGGCCTTCAAATCTTTCCTAAATCAGTCTCTATATTTTCAAATTTATCATTCACTGCTCCCTAAGTAAATTTTTCACTTTAGAAACTGAATCTAATATTTTCCCAATAAAATACACCATAAATCCCTGGCTTTGCTCCATTTATTAGCTCATTCCTACCACCTGGAATGTCTTTGCCTTTTCTCTCCTCTCATTAAAGTTGAACTCTCCATGGAAATTTTACTTGACTGGAGTAATCCATAGTGATGTTTCTCTACCCAGAACTCTTATGTAATTAGTCAAATAAACTATGAGCATTATGTTTCAATTCTACCTTTCTTTTTATGCAAATGCTTTTTAGGCTCAAGTTAATTGTCTGCAATAATATTTATACTTTTAAATCTTCAAGCTTTTTAATATGGTGCTAAATATATTCTATATAGCTTTAAAAATATATGTGAAGTAATTTAAAACATCTGAACATAGAATTATTTTAATAATTTTAATACATTTTTATATTTTACGTGTTACTTTCCATGGGTAGCTACAAAAACAATAAGATATGGGCTGGCCCTGGGCAGTTGTCTCAGTGGTAGAGCATTGGCCCAGCATGTGGATGTCTCAGGTTTGATTCCCAGTCAGGGCACACAGGAGAAGTGCCCATCTGCTTCTCCACCCTTCCCCCTTCCATTTTCTCTATCTCTCCATTGGAGCAATGTTGGCCTGGGCACTGAGAATGGATCCATGGCCTCTGCCTCAGATGCTAGAATGGCTCCAGTTGCAATGGAGCAACACCCCAGATCAGCAGAGCATCACCCCCTGGTGGACTTGCTGGATGGATCCTGGTCAGGCACATGTGAGAGTCTGTGTCTCTGCCCCCCCATTTCTCACTTCAGAAAAATACACACACACACACACACACACACAAAAGGTATGGGATCTTATAAATTATTGTCTAATAGCAAGAACAAATAAATTGAAATCAAGTAATGACTATCATAATGGATGTGTGCACACTGCATTAAGGCAAACATGAGTAAGTTTTACTACTTTGGGAGGGAAGAAATTCATGTGTGATATTCCTCAGTGAGTCTAAAAATGTAGTTTATCAGACAGGTAAGATGATAAAACATTTTGATCAGAATTATTAAATGTAAAAAGAAAAGAAAGGACAAGGGTAAGCAAAGGAACTCTATGATTATTTTGTTAATAGATATATACACACTTCTTATTCTTTATACATCATCTGACATACAGTAAGTACTGAAAATTGATGAATGAATAAAAGAGTGGAATAAAAGAGATTTGTGTGGGGTCTAGAAAAATGAATTCATTCAACAGTATGTACCAAATTCTTGAGCTATATTAACTCATCACAACCGTATTAGATAGGTATCTCCATTTCATAGATCGGGAAATTGATGCCTGAAAAAAAGACCTTGTTTCAAGTTAGATGTATGTTGAAGAATAAAGATTCATGCTCAGATTTAGTGTTTTTTGAAAAGATGGACTAAAATTTAAAATTTAAAATATAAAAACTTTATAGGCATTGGTAACTTAATAAGAACAATTGAAGTGAAGTTATAGAAATAGAAAAGGTAAATGCAGTAGATAAAATCTAGCATAGACAGAATGGTTTTTGAAGTAACTTCCTTGTACAAATAGAGAATAATATAGGAAATTGTCTAGATTGGTATTAGTAAAAAAAATTAAAAAGAGTGAAAGCATGACCACATAAGCATCAATTAGGCCCTAAATTATCATCTAAAATAATAAATATATATCAAATCCTAATCTGGTGTCTGAGTTTTTAAAAACATGAATGTTTCTTGCTAGTTTATTGACTACTATATTTTTTACAGTGAACGAAAGTATTGTGCTCATAATATCTTTATATTACCTTTAATATTAACACATGATTTTATTGCAGTGGAAAGTCTTCTTTCTGGTTGCTCAGAATCTGAACATCCTTTCTGTGCATGGAAAATTCTAATCTTAAACCTCTTAGCTTAAGATAGAGTCTTCTTACTGACTAGGGTGCAGACACTAGATCAAGGCTCAATTCTTTGAGCTAGCAGTAAACTCTTAGTAAGAAGCTACTGACACAAAGAAGTCATAACAGAAATGTCTATTTGTGGACAGTGGCTGTGGCAACAAGTTCAACTTTCCAGAGGTGGCACTAGGGTTGATGTTTGTTATGGCATTTGATGTTCCATGGCAGCTGTATTGACCATAGCAAGGGTAAAGTATTCCTACCTGTGGTTGCTGTGATAAATCTATATTATAATTTTCAGTGTTACATCAGAATCCACTCTTGATATAGTATATTCTGTAAATTTTGGCAAAAGTATGACGATCTGCATCTAACATTGCAGTGTCGTACTGAGTAGTTTCACTGCCTCAAAAACCCTGTGTGTTTCTCCATTCGTTCCTCCCTCCCTTCTCCTGAACCCTCGTCAACCTCTAATCGTTTTTCTGTCTTCATCTTTTTACACTTTTCTCTTTCCCAGTATGTCATCTAATTGGAATCTTACAATGTGTAGCCTTTTCAGATTGACTTATATATTTTATTTAGCAATAAGTTTCCTCCATATCTTTTCATGGCTTGGTAGAGCTTTTCTTTTTTTTTTTTTTTAATTTTTTTTTTTTTTTTTTGTATTTTTCTGAAGCTGGAAACGGGGAGAGACAGTCAGACAGACTCCCGCATGCGCCAGACCGGGATCCACCCGGCACGCCCACCAGGGGGCGATGCTCTGCCCACCAGGGGGTGATGCTCTGTTGCGACCAGAGCCACTCTAGCGCCTGGGGCAGAGGCCAAGGAGCCATCCCCAGCGCCCGGGCCATCTTTGCTCCAATGGAACCTCGGCTGCGGGAGGGGAAGAGAGAGACAGAGGAAAGAGAGGGGGAGGGGTGGAGAAGCAGATGGGCACTTCTCCTGTGTGCCCTGGCCGGGAATCGAACCCGGGACTTCTGCACGCCAGACTGACGCTCTACCACTGAGCCAACCGGCCAGGGCTAGGGTAGAGCTTTTCTTTATATTACTAAATAGTACTCCTTTGTCTGTCTGTACCACAGTTTGGTTCTCCATTCACTACTAAAGGATGACGTGGTTGCTTCCAAGCTCTGTCAATTATACATAAAACTGCTATAAACGTGCTGATTTTTGTGGGAACATAAATTTTCAACTCATTTAAGTAAATACCAAGGAGTATGATTGATGCAACTAATTCATTTTTATACTAGGTAATAAATTAACATATTTTATGAATAAAAATTGATCAAAGTAAAGAAATACAGTTGATTCTCATTACTAACAGCAGTTATATTCTGTGAAGTTTTGGAGAACACAGAATTAGCAAATACTGAACCATTGTTTTTAGCGGAAATACAGGGTTAGGGGCTCTGGTTACAATATTTTTGTCAATCCATACATAACTTTTTGTTATATGTATTTCTGTTTATAGACACCCTAATTTATGTAAATAAGAAGTGTATATGCACATAATTACATTTAATTGATTAGTTAACATTGACCTCACATTCAATAGCACTATAACTCATACGTAAATTAAGCCTATCTAACACACTTATTTTCTCGATAAGGCAAATTGAAGTCACTATACTTGGAGACCCATAAATTTTTTTTAAATGCTAAAAATGTGTCAGTTCATAGGCTATAGAAAGGATACTTGTTTCCAGTATTAAAACTAAAGCAAGAAGAAAGGAAATCACTTTGTTCAACTTCAGCTGAGAACAAGTTTAACTAGTTCAAATTGAGTGTGGGTGACTCAAGCCTTTCTTGACTGTGCATTTCTGTAAATGATCATAAAAGTACTACACATATTGGTTTGGGGTTTTTTGGTTAGATAAGTTTGTAAACTATGATTTTTATATTTTCTCACTTATAGGTTGCATTGGGGGCTGTTCAGCATCAGGTATATGTGGTCTGTGAAATTGCAGATTGCCTTCCTGCTTGGGAGGGGCTATTGTGTTGCTAATGTTTGCTGGAGGGGAGGTTTTGAAGCCAGAGGGTTTTGGACAGAGAAAGAGAAGGAGAAGAGGAAGAGAAAAACCATGTTTGTAGAGTGAGAGCAGAGGGAATGCAGAGTGCTGAAAAAGAAGCCATGTTGGCAGGGAAAGAGAAGGTTTGCAGATGGAAAACCAGAGCTGAGGGGCTTTGGGAGCCCTACTGAGAAAGGTGGGGGCCTT
The DNA here is from genome assembly GCF_036850765.1 of Saccopteryx bilineata. Lineage (NCBI taxonomy): Eukaryota > Metazoa > Chordata > Mammalia > Chiroptera > Emballonuridae > Saccopteryx > Saccopteryx bilineata. Next base: position 292,512,415 of record NC_089490.1, read on the forward strand.
TTATTCTAGAAAAAACTGGAGGAGATTCTCCTGGTTGTGGAACTGGAGAATACGTCAGTGGTTTTGGAAGCCCTGTGTGTTTGCTTTTTGTCCAGTGCAAGACTTTAATAAAGAAATGGCCCACCATTTTTTGGCTCCACTGTTCTTTACCGTCTGCCCAAATTCAATGTGAACCTGCATGTGAATGGCCATGATGGTGGCAGCCCCTGGCCTTACAGGGGTTACAAACTGATTTTAGTAAGGTAACAAATTTATAAATACAGAATCTGTTAATTTTGTAGAATTAACTCTATGAACAGCTAGAAAAGTTCCAAAACTTATATCACATATTGTTTATCATATACTTTCAATGTGAACTTTTCTCTAGCAAAATGTTTTTATCCATTATGATACCTGCAAGGAGAATGCTTTAACATTTCGTATTAATTTGAGCAGAATGAGGTATTGTACAGCTTTATCAGAAATACGGGTATTTGCTTATTTTGTTTTAAAGATTTAGAGCCGACAGTTTTGTAATCATCTATTACCCATGACTTTCTAATGGTGCAATTCATGAATATAATTTCACTCTCATGAAGTTATGTGATTTTTATTACTAAATTTTTTTAATTAACAGATTATTAGAAGTTGAACATTTTATTAACAAAGGAGTTCTATATGAAAGTTTCATTATGAAAATGCTCATATACTGTAGATTGATTCAAAATTACCAAATAATTTCTTTAGTATATTTTTCATATTTTTGATATATTTTTTCAAAGAACATTCACATTTCCTATAAGTATGTCAAATTTTAAAATATTTGGTAAAGTCTGAAGGATGTAAGCTATTTAAAATATTATTATATATTATGTAAATGCATTTGTATTACAAAATTTAATTATATTACTGAATTCTCATAACTAATTAGATGAGAATATTATAAATTATACATTAACTTCCTAAAATCATATGGTTAAATAATTGAAAACTAAGCTTGTTACTTTATTCTTCTACTTTTATTTATGTGCATTCCTTCTCCAGTACAAGGCCCATATATTGAAGCTTTCCAAATTGTACAGAATGAAATTCTTTCGTGACATATAGGGTTCATGGCCATCAAAGACATTTTTGGTAGTCTAATAAGAAATTGAAAGATTGGGCCTGCACAAATTATTCATTATTGGCACACTGTCTACGGCAAAAATCTGAATTATGTATTCTTAACCTCAACAATATATTCTGAATTTTAAAACTAAAGAATCTCAAAAATCAACAAAAGTCAATCATAGAGTTAAATATATTTGGATATCAAAAATTTATAAAAAAAGTTATACTGCACTAGGCATTATCTATTTATAATATTTAAATCTATAAAATTTGTGAAATAAGATTAACTTATGTAATATGTTTACATGTAACCTATTTGATTTAAAAATATGAAAAATTTTGATGGAGGGTTAAAATGAAAATCCTAACATTTTAAGTATCTAATATTTATAAATATTAGAATTATCCACAAAATGACAGTATCTTCAGTCACATTAGCACTTAAAATGTAATTTCTTCTTTCATGATTTACTTCAGATCTTGTACTTCATAGCTATTAATCCTATAAAGAGTGGAGATATTCTAAACCTTTGACAGTTCTGCTGAACTGTTATTTCTCTCTCCAGAGTTTTATAATAATATACTCAATTAGCTTCTTTGTCCCAGATTTCATGGAATAATTGCTAAAACTTTATCTGGTGCTTATAAGTCAGTGTTTATTATGTTAGAGAATGTTTTTTGGACATTTTAACACTTTCTATGCAAAGTAAAAAAAAATAAATTTGTATCAGAGCACAACTAACAGTTTCATTTTTTAAATTACTACATTTAAATCAAGCATATAAACTGCACAAACATCTTAATAATAATACTGTCATTTATATCCTGTTAGTGCAATTTTACTATTTTCTTCATTTTCTGTAACCAACATATGTTCTAATAAACTTGTGAATTTTAAAGCTGATTTTATTATTTTCAAAGACACAAGTTTATTATTAAATATGATTCACATTTATTTGTAATCCCATGTATTTCATAAATCAAATTTAATGAATTGGCCCTGGCCGGTTGGCTCAGCGGTAGAGTGTCGGCCTGGTGTGCGGGGTACCCGGGGTTCAATTCCTGGCCAGGGCACATAGGAGAAGCGCCCATTTGCTTCTCCACCCCCCCCTCCTTCCTCTCTGTCTCTCTCTTCCCCTCCCGCAGCCAAGGCTCCATTGGAGCAAAGATGGCCCGGGCGCTGGGGATGGATCCTTGGCCTCTGCCCCAGGCACTAGAGTGGCTCTGGTCGCAGCAGAGGATGCCCTGAGGGGCAGAGCACCGCCCTGGTGGGCGTGCCGGGTGGATCCCAGTTGGGCTCATGCGGGAATTTGTCTGACTGTCTCTCCCCGTTTCCAGCTTCAGAAAAATACAAAAAAAAAAAAAATTAATGAATAAAAACCATTAGATAAAATTCCACTCTCTCTCTATATATATATACACACACATTGACATCAAAATTTATTTGCATTTGTCATTCTTGAAAAGAAAACATCAGCTAGTTGATGTTTAGTAACCTTCTATAAATAAAGATTGGTGTTCAAAACCTTAGTAAACATTTTGCTCTTTTTGTAAGCAGGACATCAATTTGATAAGCCATAAAGTTTAATAGAAGGTTTACTTATTACTAAATGGGAAGGGTTTAGGGACCAAGGCATGCCTAAATAAGGATTAAAAGTATGAGCCTACATAGAGGAACATTTATCATTTACAAAAACATATTCAAACTTTTTTTTCCCCAAAGGGCTAGACAAAAGAACCATAGATTATAAAAACATCTATTTCATTGGTGGAAAAGATTACACTAGTTTATAAAGAAAGGATAAAGTTTTATAATTAACATCTATTTTTAACTAGCAATGCTGTTGCTGTTAGAAAGAATGAAGACCTAGACAGAGTTCAGAAAAAGATGAACTTCTCCCGTGTATTTACAACTCCCAGCGGGGGCTTCTCTCATCTCATTAACACCCAGCAGGCTCTTCACTCTAGCACACAGCTAACTGCCCTCATCATGGGAAAATAACGGGGGAGGAGACAAAACCGAATTTTCCGGACATTGAAATTGAAGAATCCAAACTTCCTCTATATTGGTATGAGTAAATCCATAATTTCAAACATTTCTAGAAAATCTAAACCAATAGTAAGCTCAAACAATTTTAATAAATTTAAAAGGACAAGATGACTGTTTCAATAAAATCGAACAAACTCTGAGAAAGGTTTTATTCCTCTCATATTAAGGAAGTATTTTAAGTAGCTAATTCTTTCTTTGTGGTTCATTTGCACCTCTAATCAAGACATGGATTGAAATGGTTTCTTCAAGAGTTGATAATCATGAATGTTACAAACTGCTTTGTAGAAGATTTTAGTTTTTCTACAGATGCACATTTATAGGATTTCACAGATATTTAAATGTATATATTTTGAAATAAAAAAAATAAACACAAGTGGCATTTCCAATGTCATAGCCACTTGCAGTTAATATTATGGCCCAGATTGCTTAAAACTCCACTACAGAAGATTGCATCTTAAGTTCTTATTTGTTTAAAAAGTTCATCTTATCTTGAATGTTTTATGGTCAATTAACTATCTAGCATTATTCTTTAATTTCAAAGGTGATGATTTTAGTGATGTGTTCCAGGAATACTAGTCTATATATTTAATAGCAAGTATGAAATGAGCATTGACCAATTAGGACAGGTGTTCATCAAAACATAATGTGCATCACCTGTCAACTATACTGCTATGCTTAGCTGAGGTTTCTAAATTTTAGTTCCATTTAGTTGTGTACCCATGAATTTCTTCTCTTATATTTCCTGCCCAAAGGTTGAACCCACGACCTCTGGTGCACCGGGTGGAGGCTTTATTTATGAGCCACTCATCTAAGGCAGGAGTCGGGATCCTTTTTGGCTGATAGAGCCATAAACACCACATTTTTTAAAATGCAATTCCGTGAGAGTCATATAATATGTTTAACACTAAATACAAGTAAATGTGTGCATTTCATGTTAAGAACAACACTTTTAAAGTACAATAAGCCTCTGAATTCTTTTTAATAACGTTGTTATGCTGTTGCTAACCAATGATGAATAACGTCCTTCTTACCATTAATGTGACTTCTGGTGCTGCATGGTTTTGCTGATGGCTTTATAGTCTGGTTGATACGTGGTGAGGTTAAGCTTCATGGAGGCGTTGAGACTTCCATCTGTTAAACATGATCGTAGGTTGGTCTTAACGTTCTTTAGATGTGAGAAAGATAGCTCACATGCATACGTAGACACAAACATTGTCAGTACAGCAAAACTCACATGCTGCAGTGTGTGGTATGTGATGGGAAGTGCGTTCCAAGTTTTGACAATCAGCTGGTCAGCGGGTTGAAGGTTTTTTCATGTCTCCCCACTTGTGTTTGCTCGCCAACTCTGCTTGCTATTGTGCAAGTCTTTCCAAATTTTCATTCAGTGACTTGAACTTATTCACCCACATGTCTGAGGCCTTCAGATCAGCAGCTTATGGCTCAAAATCTCTGACAGAGACATCGGGGGTGTAACTCAGGTCAGCGCTGTCCGCTGCACACTAGTGAGGATGGGTGATGAACTTAAAAAGATGAGTGCACTCACAAAATTCTCCAAAGCACACTTTGAATGACTGCAGGAGATTAGATGTGAAGCCCGCTAGCTGCTGGAGATCAGGATGTTGAGCAGGGTCACTTGTCATGCATGCATCTTTAAACTCTCCCAGTTTTTCAAAGTGTAGTAAATGACCTGTAGCAATGTCGGCAATGAAGAGTTCCAGCTTGTTTTCAAATGCAAACACTGCTTGTTGAAGGGATAAGACTGTATTTCCAATGTCTTGCATTTTCACATCTGAGCTGGTTCAGATGTTCAGTCATGTCCACGAGATAGTAGAACTTCAGGAGCCACTCAGTGTTAGCTAACTTAGGTGTTCAATGTTTTTCATTTCAAGAAAAGTCCGGATTTCACTCAGAAAAACCATGAAACGGCTGAGCACCTTCCCTCTTGACAAGCAACGCACATTGCTATGCAGAAGCAGACCAGGATAATTATTCCCAACTTCATCCAGCAGTGTTTTAAACTGGCAATCATTTAAAGCTCAGACAACAATGAAGTTAACCACCCGAATGACCAGCAACATCACCTCACCAAGCTGCTCGCCACACATCTGAGCACAAAGCGCCTCCTGATGTAGGATGCAGTGAAAACTTAGGATGGGTCTCTTTTCATGTTCATGACGAAGCGCTACAAATCCTCTGTTTTCCCCACCATGCACAAAGCACCATCAGTACACACCGAAATAAGTTTATCCATTGGTAGATTTTTTTCTTTAGTGAATTCAGTGAAAGACTTGAATAAATCCCCCCTTCTTGTCTCTTTCATAGGCAAAACAGTAAGACTTTCCTCATGTAGTGTGTCATCGACAGCATACCTTAAATCACACTGAACTTGGATAAATGGCTTACATCTGTTGACTCATCCAAAGCAAGAGAAAAGAATGGTGCTGCATTTATGTCCTTCACTTGTGTTGCCTCAATTTGACTTGCCATCATGATGGTATGATTGTGAACAGTTCTTGTTGACAGAGGTATGTCTTTTATTCATTTAATTATCTTGTCTTTATCCAAAAAGTCATCAAAAAATTCATTGGCAACATCAAGCATGAATGTTTTGGCATACCCCCATTGTGAATGGCTTTTTGTTTCTCACAATTGCTAAAGTACCAGCAAAGCTAGCCGAATTCCAGTCCCCTTGTTGGGTCCAAACACGGAGTTGCTGCTGCCTAGCTTGCACTCTGCACAGTAGCTCTTGACATGCTTTCTTCTTGCTATCCCATGCTAGATATTTTAATGCAAATGTAGTATGGCATGTGTCGAAGTGCCACTTTATATTTGACCGTTTCATTGATGCAATTTTATCAGAACATATTAGACACACTGAAGAACCTGCTCTCTCCACAAAGGCAAATTCCTCTGTCCATTCCTGCTGAAAAGTACAATACTCCTCATCTTTTTTTCTTTTAGCCATCTTCTTCGTCAAAAGGGTTTCTGCAATTAGCTAGCTGATTACTTGATTAAAAGGAAGGAAGTTTACTTCCTGACCTCACAACAACCCATGTACGTTATGCATTATCCAATAAAAATTTGGTGTTGTCCTGGAGGACAGCTGTGAATGGCTCCAGTCACCCGCAACTATAAACATGAGCGATAGGAAATGAATGGATTATAATACATGAGAATGTTTTATATTTTTAATGTTATTTTTTTTTATTAAAGATTTTTCTGCGAGCCAGATGCAGCCATCAAAAGAACCACATCTGGCTCACAAGCCATAGGTTCCTGACCCCTGATCTAGGGCTACTAGTATATTTTTACGATATTCCCTCCCCAAACCAGAAAGCAAAATAGAATAAGAGCAATACGAATGGGTTTAGTGATATTTGTGGGGTCTCTAGTCCATAAACTCTGAGCAAGCTGAAAACCAAAACTGGAGAAATATTGTTAACTGTGTATTAGTTTCTTTGGGTTTGTATATCCAGCAAGAACCATAAACTGGGTGGCTTTAAACAACAGAAATATATTTTTTTACTATTCTGGAGACTAGAAGTAAAAAACAAACAAACAAACAAACAAACAAACAAAACCAAGTAGTTGCCAACATGTGTTCTCTCTGAAGTCCCTAGGGAAGAACGTGTCATTTGCTCTTAGTTTCTGACATGGGGCAATTTTTGCCCTTTCTTGGCTTGCAACTGCATGGCTCCAATCTCAGCCTCTGTCATAATGTGACATTTTTCCTTTGTGTCTTTCCTGTGTGTTTCTTCTCTAACTATAATGACACCAGTCATATTTCCAGTGAGGGCACAACCTAATTCAAAATGACATCATCATAATGTAACTAATTATATCTGCATAGGCCTTAGTTCCAAAGAAGATTGCATTCTGTGGTATTGGATGTTCAGAGTTTGTCATATTTGTGGGAGACACAATTAAAACCATAACAACAGGCTTACTAATAAAACCTTGCAACACTTTTATAGCTTTTAACTATCATAGGCATCTTCAGAAGATTAACAGTTTAACATGTGAAATTTATAACTTAATATACTAATCAAAATAATTAGGGGCTATATCAAAATGAATATGAGGTGACAAAAAAAGAAGCATTTAATTTTTTATTAAATAAGAACATCAGAAAAGCAAATAACAAGTTAAAGAAAGTTGTTTGATTATGCTAATGGGATGTGAACTCAATTATTGTGATTGAGTAACAAGTGACATACCAAATGCTTTGTTTTTTATTGCTTCATATTCATTTTGAAATATCCCCTAATTTTTGTGAGTAGTGTATATTATTGAAAAGACAATGCATTTATAAAATACTAGTAATGATATGAAATTGCATGCTGAATAGCATGGAACATGAATTACATTTGGAACAATGTCTTATTTACTACACTTTAAAGTAGTGGGTCCAGGTCTTCAATCTTTCCATGCCTGTGTAGCCTTTTCTGAATACATCACTCCCTTTACAGAGCATCACACCTAAATTTGTGAATTGCATATCAACACACAAATCTCTTGGTAAGCCTTATACATTCATTTCATGTGTAGAAATGAATGAAGGGGAAATCTTTCCTGAAAAAGCAACCAGATCTTATGTGAAGTGAGATAATGAATGGAAAATAATATTATTCAGAGACATTACAAGAAATGAGTATATATAAATGACAATATTAACAGTGAGAGAAATTCTCATGAAAGAGAAAAAATAAGTATTAAGTATCGATTTTTTGATTCTCAGTCATTAAAGATATTGGTCTAAAGAAAAATAATAAAATATTTTTAAAGATGCAGAGATTAATGATGCTGCTGAATTGAAATAAATAAATATAGAAAAACAGAAAGAATCATTAAAGGAATTTAAAAAAGATGAACTGTGATATGAAAATGAAATTGAGGACAGATGGAAACTAACTTTTTTAAGAAGAAAAGATGATCTTAGTTTTAAAGATGTTAAATTTTACCTAATGACTTTCTAAGAAAGACTAGATGCCATACTTGTTCCAAGCTATGTGACTAAGCTTTGTGATTACACAGTGCACATCAACTGCAATCAGCCACAAGAACTTTAATGAGGACTCCAGTTCAGAAACAAGTAGTTTTTCAGAGGATGATGCAAATTCAAAGAGAGGAAGTGCAAACTACACAAAGCAATCATCTTAGAAATGAAGAATTTTGTAAAACATCAACAGCTGCAAATCATGCATGATGATATGGAATCACACTGAAATAATAAATTATCTTTTTGAAGAGGAAAAATAACAATTTCTATAATGATAAATTTTGTTTTGAAATGGATTTTCACTGAGTCATTTTCATAATTATGTACAGACTTCATTTCACTAAAGGAGGTCTTCAGCCATAGCAATGAACTTGGAGGACCTTTTAAAAATAACAGTTTCTTGGCTTGGCCCAGAGTATTCTGATGTAATAAGCCAGAGTTCATCAATTTTAGAGTTTGATATTAATTTTTTAATTCATTATTCACCTATATTATTTTTATAAATCACACTTTGTTTTTTTTAATGAGAATAACTGTATCAGGCATAATAGGTTAAGCTATGCTGCCACAACAAGAACAACCACAATTTTAGTATTCTAGTAAAACAAAGTTCAATTCTCACTTTTTTGTATATATTCCTTTCCAGACTTCAATCAAAGCTTTCAGTTTAAATTCTTTTGTGTATCTAGTTTTAGAGTTTTCTATTGCTTATTGAACCTGATATTTTATATTTCTAATATATTTATTTAGGATATTTAGTTCAGTTTGAAATGTTGTGTGTTTTCTTCAGCTTCATGGTTCATTTATAGTTGGGACTTTCTCGAAGCAGAATATTTGACTTTTGCAATATCTGTGTGCAGCAATTTTGTGATGATGATTTTTACTTATTTCTAGAGGCCAGGATTTCTAGTCTGTGAGCTTCTGGTCTGTCAATTCACTCTTTTCTTTGTATTTTATTATATGATTGTGAGGAGAGAGAGGGAAAGAATGGTATTGTCTTTTATCATTCATTTTTGCATGATGTTTAATCCTTCCCACTCCCGTATTTCTTTCATTTCCTTCATTGAATGATCTCCAAGGTATGCCATCTCTTCTCTGATTCTTCACCAGAAGCACAGACTCTCCAAAGCTGCCACTATGATTCCACATTTTCAGGCTTTTAGTCCATGATCTAGTCTATGAATACTATGAACTACAAATTCCTAGCCTATATTTAGTATGCTTACGTTTATTATTTCACTTTCTGAGAATGACTTTGTGTGTTCCCTCTAACTCCTCGGGTCTCATTTTAACACTGTTGTGAATTCTCCAGCATTCCCTTTCCAGCTTCCTGTACCAACCAGCTGAGAAGACACCAGGTACTGTTCACAGCTGGGATCTTGCCTTCATTTTCTCTTAAGCAAAGAATAACTAAAGTAATGATGTTCTCTGTCTCCTACTAATGTTAACAGTATTTGTTACTCTTATTGATTTGATCATTGTTTCAGAAGTATAAGACAAAGATTCTGAATCAGGATTTTATGATTACTCTCCAAGCTCAAATGTCCTTTAACAGGAAAATACCATTTTAATGGATGATTGAAACTAGAGAAAATTAGAATATTAACATATAAGCACTAGGATCACACTTAGTTATTAATGTTTAGCACCAAATTTTGTCCTGTGCTTCTTGCAACAGAAAATTTAGTTAAAATTGTATCATTTATTAGGAAAAGTAGCACATTACACCTCAGAATAAAAATAAACCTTTCTTTAAAAAGATGACCCAAATAACTTCTCCCAAACTATAATAGTAAGTACAAAAATGAAATCAAATATCTTTTTTATACTCTTCATTTTAGAGTAGAATGTAACATACATATATGATATTTGGATATATAATAAACTTTTAAAAAAATATATACAAATTATCTATCCCAGAGAAAACATTTCAATAGAAGATGGGTTTCATAGTAGCTTTTCTTCTTTTCTATTTTTTTCCACACTGATGACTAGAAAATTATATTAGTTTTAAATTAAAACTCAATTATTTCAAAGCCTATTTACTGTACAAATTATTTTAATAAATGATTAAAATATATCTTTATATACTTTACCTAACAGGTTGTTTCACTTTATTTAGATTAATTTAAAGATAATTATAAGAATCAAATGATTTTAGTAGTTTGATTTCTTAGAAGACTATTTTTCAATAAAAATTTACAAGCGCCTGACCTGTGGTGGCACAGTGGATAAAGCGTCGACCTGGAAATGCTGAGGTCACCGGTTCGAAACCCTGGGCTTGCCTGGCCAAGGCACATATGGGAGTTGATGCTTCCAGCTCCTCCCCCCTTCTCTCTCTCTCTCTCTCTCTGTCTCTCCCTCTCTAAATAAAAAAAAATCAAAAAAAAGAATTCTCAGATATGCTTGTGGTTAAAAAATTCTTTAAAAAAATTTACAAGCAAAAAATATTGTTGGTATACGTTAAAATTCATCATATAAACTATTTACCATGAATGTCAGTATTTATATTTTATCTCAATTTTCATAGATCTGTAAATTAACTAGATCTTATTTCCAAGAGAAACTTTTCCATTTGAGTCATTATATTTATATGAACAAAACAAAAATTTTAGAACACATTTTAGTCTGTTCACTAAAAATTATTGAAAACAACTCATTAACACCTATGCTTTTGTTTTAGTGTGAAAATCTTACTGCATTAGTGAGAAGCATGTGAAAATACTGATGTGTTTGTGTATTTGTTGTATATTTGTATATATATATATATTATATATGTTTCATTGTCTCAATTTCTTTAAATAGAAGCAATGAGGATCAAACTTTTTTTAGATCCCAGCTATGCACAAAAGAGTGTTCAGTGGTGAGAGCAGGTGAAATGCTGCTCTCTTTCTCTGTACTGCCGTCCCACACATTGACAAACCTTTGAAATGAAGAATAGAACTCCTCACACATAATTAGCAGGCACTATCTGATAAAAGAATGAAAGAAAATAAGGCATGCTCATCTGTCTATAATGCACAACATCACTACAGATTTGTGAATGTAATGTGTTAGTTAAATCATCCAATCTACCCCTATCATTCTTAAGGAGCAAAGATGATGGTCTCAAACCTATATGAATCTTTCACAATATGTTCTCTTGAGCTTTATTAGTTCAGACACAAAAATAAATAAATCAAAAAAATGAATAAAAGGTTTATGCCCTGGCCTGGTAAAGTGTCAACTCTGTGTATGGACGTCCTGGGTTTGATTCCAGGTCACAGCTCACAGCAGAAGTGCCCATCTGCTTCTCCACCCCTCCCCCTTCCCATTCTCTCTCTCTCTCTCTCTCTCTTTCCCTCCTGCAGCCATGGCTTGATTGAAGCAAGTTCGCCCTAGGCACTGAGGATGGTTCCATGGCTTCTGCCTCAGGTTCTAAAATTTCAGTTGCTGAGCAGTGGAGCAACGCCCCAGATAGGCAGAGTATAACCCCTTAGTGGGCTACTGGGTGGATCCTGATCAGGGTGTATGCAGGAGTCTGCCTCTTCCTTCCCTACTCTCACTGAATAAGAAGGAAAAAAAGGGGCTTATAAGGCCTCAGTGGTATTATCTAAAAATACTATTTAAACATTTAAACCAAATTTTATATGTAGTAACTTTCTAAAACAAAGTTTTAATATTTGAAAAAAGTTCAATAATATATCACTAATTGAGGTTGACTATGAAGAACATAATTTTAAATAATGAAGTAGTTGTGGCTATTATTTAGTTGGAGATGATGTCCACTATATATCCTGAAGACTCCCAGTTCAATCTAGGGGAAAATCTTCTTTAATTAGAAAGTGAAACAAATCTGTAAATTATGATTTACATTGATGTTTTGATGTGACTTTTTGTAATTGGCCATGCTGAAGTAATATATAATATAAACTTCCATTCCATTTCTCTTTGTATAGATGCATTATGTTCCTATGCATTAATTCTATAAATATTTTATATATGTAAGTATATGTCTATTTCTATAAATATCTGTATCTATATATCTATCTTTCTATCTTATAAACTGTTATTTGCTATTTGTCATAAGAAATGATTAGGCAACATGCCACACAAAAACTAGCTGCTTAAAATAAGCATAATTTATTGTCATAGGCCTGTAGGTTGGTTTACTGTGGACAGAATTTGCATGGGCCTACTTGAGAGGTCTACTGAGCTTGAGAAGGCTTGCTCACCCTACTGAGACTGGGTGTGATTTTGTTCCATGTGTCTCTCATCCCCCTTCTGTGTTGAGTAAACCGAGCCTTGACATGTTTTTAGTATAGAAACAACAGCAGCATAAGAAGGAATTTGGTAACAGGTGAGGTTGAGGGTCAGGATGGCCTGTCAGCATGTCTACCTTATTCTAATGACCAAATTAGGTTACAGAGTTAAACCCAAAGAAAAAGGGAAGGAGAAGTCACTCCATCACCTAATGTGAAACACTGTAAGGTCAAAAGGCATAGGTAATAGTTTCAAGTGGGCAGAAAATTGAGATATGTAATGCAGTACATGGACATCAAATGATTGGTTTCTACTGCTTTAATAAATAGAACACTGGAATTGAAAATAATAGTTGTTTTCATCCTCTTCGCCTCTTCAGTCTCCTCAGATTTTTACCATGTTTGATTGTATGAATTCAGTTTTGGTTTACTCAGAATTCACAATCAGGCAAATCCATACCTACAAATGAGATTAAATATTGTTTGTTTGTTTTTTAAGAAAAACAGATTGAGAAACTGAAATGCACCTGCTTGAGGGAAAGTGACTCTGACACCTTAGTGTCCAGTAATAATTGTTAATAGAGAACACTACATATGGCATGAATGCCTACA